>NW_024070211.1:83663748-83711248 GCF_014754425.2 Oryx dammah
CTCTGGGGCATGCTACTATTTAGAAAATGCTGTTGGCTGCTCTATGTTAGTTCATTAATGATCTTTATCTTATTGTAACATCCAGGATAAATTAAGTGATAAGATGTGGTTTACCATGTGGTAAACTATTAGAGTAGGAAGAAGTTATTTACCTGTAAGAGGAAAAATTAGAAAGTATTGGAAATAAAGAAGATTCTAGTAATCTGTTTCAAGGCAGCTAGTAGTCTGAAGAAAAAAAGTGTAATTCAAACCACACCAGAACTTAACTTTTGGAAAAGATGTCTTGAATGAGGTAAAGTAGATAACAGAGAAGAGAATGTCAATGGAGTGCCAAGAGTTTGGAAAGAGAGTGTGATTTTTCATTTGACAAGACCACCAGGTGGGAAGGTAATTTAACAGGAAGCAGAAGTGCATTTGGGAAAAAGACAGAGGTTTTGCCTTCCAGAAAACCTCATGTTGCTATATATGAATTTGATCTCTCTTGTGTGTATTTTACTTGGACCTTTAAAAAAATGCTATTAGGAGCTAGGATAAGATGATTCTGACAGTGGTAATTCATTCACAGAGCCAGGGTGGTGCAGAGTTAGATAGGGAAAATGGATTCTAGAGTTTGACTGCCCAGGTTCAAATCCATCTTTTAAGACCTGCTGTGTAGCCTCAAGCATGTTAACCTCTCCGTCTGAGGATTAGGGTCCTTGTTGGTAATAGGGAAATCATTTGGGGACCTAACTTGTAGACTGGGACAAAGAGTGAAGGAGACAATGTAGGTAAAGTGTTTAGTTCAAGGACTGCACATAGTAAGCACTCAATGAATGTTCCATATTTTTATTTGTATTTATTAGTACACATTCAGTAATTTCCCAAGTTGTAAGCAAGATGCATGTATCAGGAGCAAAGTACATGGAAGAAATGAATCTGAATGGAGAGAAGAGAAATTGCAGATAAAAACTAAAAACTTTCTTGGTTCTTTAGTTGCTACAGTGCACGTGGGCAGAACTGTCCTGCAACCTCTCTTAATGTCTCAGAAGTTCAAGGGCACAGAAATGTTGATTGGTTAGTTCACTACATGGATCAGCTGTGTGAATAATTGTGAACAAACATCACAGTTGATATGGCTGTCTCTTTTCCAAAGGAACAAAACACAGAGCAATGTCCTGAACGAGCATTCTCAAGGACAAGTTCAAGGCCTGTTAGATATGCTTTGGGGATGCCCACTGAACTGACGTCTTTAAGATATAGATATTTGATGTGTGCTCATTCTTAGTCACTTTAGTTGTGTCTGACTCTGTGACCCTGTGGATGGTAGCCTGCCAGCCTTCTCTGTACATGGGATTTTCCCGGCTGGTATACTCGAGTGGGCTGCCATTCCCTCCTCCAGGGGATCTTCCTGACCCAGGGATCAAACCCATGTCTCCTGTGTCTCCTGCATTGCAGGCGAGTTCTTTACCACTGAGGCACTGGCGTAGCCCATAGATATTTGAAAGTTACAGGTGGTTGATTTTAAGGGAGTCCTTTTGGTCATAAATAATATGCTTATACTAAAATACGTTAATTCTACATCATGAACTAACAACCTAAGAGAATAAAATGTTCAGCTATTATGTCATGCCAAAGATAGAATTTGAGAGCAGGAGTTTTAGAATTGCACTAAATATTCTACTAATCTCCAGAAATTTCACTTGTAAGCATTTAATACATTCAGTTTAAATAGGAACTAACTTTGCCATTTATCTCTTTTTAAATTGCTTGATTAGTTTACCTGATTCAAATCAAGATGTCCTGGAATTAAGTTTCCACATGAACAAAATTCAGAAAAAAACATCCAAACTGATATTGAGTAAGTAAAAACTTTTACAGGGTAAGTTTTTTTTTTTTTTTTTCTCTAATATCAGGTCTCATGATTCACCTGACAAAATAACTGAAATTAATAAATGAAAGGTCTGTGGTATGAAGAAGATTACCATGTAGCTGAAAAACAAAATTGACTGGGTAACTTTGAAACTTGAACTTCACTCAAAAGTAGAAACATTTTTTTATTACTTTTCTAAATAAAGTGGGTTTAAGAGCACCTACCTTTCTCAACAGAGAAAGTACTCAACAGATGTCAGATTTAAATTTTAGTGGAATTTAAGTGAATTCTTTTTTTTTTAATAAGTGAATTCTTTACAGTGCTTAACAAGAGTTTCAGATTTCTCAATCCTTGTTTGTGACAATTAATTCTATTGAAATCAACATTTATGTATGGTTTTCTTCCTCTGTCCCAGTCCCAAATCCCAGGAAAAGCAAGCAAGCAATGAGCCATTGGTAAGGAGAATTAAGGATTATTATTTTTGGTGTCTGCTTAGGAAATAAACAGGCCAAGGTAAAAGAGCACAGAATCTTGAAAATAAGTAGCTCATAACTTCCTTCTTAATTTAAACTATTTTATATGTTAAATTGTAGACAGATATAACAAATACAGTTTATCAATGACACATTCATAATCAACACATAATCAAATGACCATTCAATTTCATTTCCCAACCTTAGAATCAATCAACCCAAAGATTGTTCTCACTTATAATTTTCTTTTTAACACATTCTCAAAGTATTACTAGTCCTTAATATAAACAAATAAAAGGCTTGTGGGGCCCAGTTAGGAAGGAAAGTGAGCTAAATTTCCACATTTATCATAGTGATAGAAAATTCATGAAGAACTTCACTTTGATAGAACCTAATACACTGACAGTTGAAAATGTCACGAGATGTTTGGTCAAGAGACCAAAAAAGTTAACACAGTGGAAACTTGACAATCTGGGAAGCCAACAGGAGGATAATTAATCACAAGTTTAGAGAAATCATTGGATGGTTAGCATCTTGTTGCTAGGCAATGTTTCTAGGCAGCTGATTTTCTCACATCTTAAAGGACCAGAACATTTTTTTAGTATAGTATATTTTTCAAATTGATCATGCATATTTGAGTTTGTCAACTTTGGTGTCTCTCAACTATCTATACACCTTGGAGTTTATGGACTAATTTGTAGGAAATAGTATACTAATTTAATAGTATACTAATACTAATTTGTATTGCCTGGATGTAAATATGTATAACAGCCCTCACTAAAATAAAAGTTTTGCACTCACCATGTAGTAAATGATAGAGTTTGCATATGTTCATATAATAAAACCAGAGAGGGAAAAATGCCTTCAACGATGTGCTTACTGTAGCTGAATAATGAAATACAAAATATATTTGAGGTTGATTAAGATATTAAAGTAAATTTAGGTATAAAAATATATTTAATCTATAATACATAAATAGGACTTGGTACTAAAGAAAATATCTATTGATATATATCATAAAAGACAAATGTAAGAAAACTGTGACATTTCGAACACTGAATTATGTCACACAAGTATAAAAACTATTGGGATTTGCTATTCAAATTAGGTTGCTTTTAAAGTATCACTAGTAGAAATTTCAAAATAATAGCAATTAGCATCAGACAATTGAAGAAAAAGAAAACTAGGTTGGTTGAAATAAGAGCACTGTTATTTATCAACCTTGTTCTTTTCACAAATACCCTCAATGTTTAATGTTGCAAAACTCACCCAACTTTCCCACAGCCTCAGGTGACTGTGGTCATTGTACTGCCTCTGCCACATGCCCAGTGAGGAATAAGGCAAGGTGACAGTACAAATGCTTCCCAAGGATGGTTTTCAATCACTAAAAAGGGTACTACGGATTTAGATGGTCAAAATGTGACAGGAAGTATTCACATTCCCTTGTCTTTGTTTTTCTTTTTTGCGTCTTCGTCACTTTTCCCCCCAAAGCATTTACGTTAATTTTTTTCCTCTATATTTTTAAAATGTTTGATACTAGACATCTTGGTTTAAAATGAGAACCTTCCTGTAATTTCCAGCCATCAGTATTTTGGTTGCAATCCTACCTTCTTTCTTTTCCCACCTAGGCCCAGTGCAGCATACCACATTTCTGCTGGAGATGGATTAAGAACAGGGACGCAGCAGAGCTATGTTTTGGTTAAGGGTGGGAGGGGGAAGGAGGGAGGGAACACAGGTATGGCTCCAGCACATAGCAGATCAGATCTTGGATTTAGGGAACTAATACTGCTTCTTCTTATGGCCCTTGGCTTTCTTTTGAAAAATCAAGCCATTCTCTCTCTACTTATAGGGAAAAATCAGGCTATCTTGTCAACCCTGTTTAATTCTTCCTAAAGAGGAATGCATGAATTGGAAAGAAATAATCTACATTTAGAAAGTTGTATTTTAGTCTTCCAAATATCAGTAATTTCCGTAGCTCATTTGGCCTATTATTCACTTATGCCTTTTCTTTCACAGTACTAACATTTTTAGTTTATTCAAAATATGGCCAATTTGTAAAAACCAAACTGAATACCAGCTCCCCCCGCCCAACCCCATCATGGCTTACTTGATGTTTCGATGATGAAACAAATACAGCATTGACTGAATTTTTTATTGTTCAATTTTTCCACATATAGGTTCATCACAGCTTAAGAATTTGAAGATATTTTCTGTAGCTGGCTTATGTCATGTCATTTCATTGCCCTGGCCATTTAAATACATCTTTGACAGGATTTGTGAATTTGGTGTACAGACTAACTTGAAAAATATAAGACAAGCAGGCTCATAAACACATGAATGATCCAATAAACAGGCAACAAAAGAGTCCTACTGAGCGAGGCAAAAGCATTATTTCTTCCTTGTTGAAGGTATCAGCATATGCTACATCTTATGTTGCACAAGTGTACTCATTAAATATTATGAAATGTACAGCAGGCCGGGAAGCTCTAACTAGCTAGTCAAAGTCACTCATACCTGTGTGTTCGTATTTATGTCGCAGAAGGGAACTGCTTTTCTGGAATGTCTTGTCACATAAGTCACATGCATACATGCCGCTCTCTGTCTTCTTGATCTTCTTTCGAGACAGACAGGAGTCGGAGTCTGTCATGTCATCCAGGCCTGACATGTAGTCTGGTGCTCCATCAAGCAATTCTCCCTGTGACATAATCACACAGTTCAACACAGCCGCTCCTCTTTGTGTTTATCACAAACAACTGTGCATTGGCTGACATTTGGAGAATCTCAGAAGTGCTCTCTCTGAATCCATCTAGTTCTTAGAAACTGTTACTTTCCATAAACAATATAGGACGGTTCACATCTCAACAAAAATATAAACCTTCTCTGCCCTAGGTGGTAGAGCTTGTTGTTTTTCAAGGACAGAAAATGGTCAACTCTGAAGGTGAGAGAAACATAAACTTCCCCATATTCCTTAATTTTTTTTCTATCAGGAAGTATCTGTGAGTGAGAATTAAACATCAGAATTTGTGTATTTTCCAGTGTGCTTAACTTTAGAAATGATCTGTAGCTGCAGAAACCCCATTTTAATTGAATTTTATATTTAGGTACAAAATGTTATTATTATGCAATCTATTTAAATGTATGTCTACCAACTAAAGGCCTCGAGCTATATTTTTATATTTAATTTTCTAATTTGAAATAGGGAATATTAATAACACTTTTTATCAATGTTCTATCTATGTTAAAACAGCCTTCAGCATTGAGCAATAATGAATGTGGATCAGTAAATTATTAAATTTCTTGATATTTATTTTGTCTTGATCCAAAGGAGTGCAAACTTGCATGATAACATACATTTCCATTTGCTAGCCCACAGTTCACTTTTCTTAGACTACGTCTGCACTAATTAATATTAGAGAAGATTAAATAGGCTTAAATACATTTACAAAGAGGGCAGATGTACTGTAAATTGGAATACTGGAACAGATGTTACAGAGGTGCACACTGCTACTTATGCTCCTATTTCATAAACATGGATTTTACTCCATGATGTTAAAACATACCTGCTTTTATATTTGAAAAACCATAAATTATTCACTAGCTTGAAAACTACAAAGGAAGTCATGTGGAATGTACAAAATATTTTTTAAAATACTCTTCCAAATAAACTATTCTCTATGAAACCAAGGGCACATCAAATTTACATAAGTATTATTGCAAATTGTGAGCATCTCTAAAAGTATGTGACTGTCATAAATGTTAACGTTTAGCTTCTATATAAGTCCTACAAAATACTCATGAAGTGAAAGTCAGTCAGTCATATCTGACTTTTTGCGACCCCATGATCTGTACAGTATATGGAATTCTCCAGGCCAGAATACTTGGGTGGGTAGCCTTTCCCTTCTCCAGGGGATCTTCCCAACCCAGGGATTGAACTGAGGTCTCCTGTACTGCAGGCAGATTCTTTACCATCTGAGCTATCAGGGAAACCCCCCAAATACTCATATCAGCATATAATTCTGAAAGCAGATGGATCGATCTAAATAAACCTTAATGATAAATATTAAGTTCTTTCTCTTTTCTTAAGGCACAATTGCTTGATAGCAAAGGGTCCCATTGTTTCTCCATTTATTTGTCTAGCCCACTCAGTTTTAGCTTCAAGTTCAAACCCACTCTTCTATTTCTGCTGAGAACACAGCTTTAGATTTTTTCCAATAAGATTTTTTCCTACATACACATAAGTGATATAATTTTCACCTTCTCTCTTCTGATTAAAAAAATGTCTCATTACCTGAAATCCTGGTTTCCGCTGGTACTTTCTCCTTTGCTGCATGTCAGCAAAAGTAGCTGCTCCAGTTGGGTAAGTATAGGCCATGTGTGGTAGGAAGCTCATCTGATCCAGTCCTGGGTATGGTCGCAGTCCAGGGATACTAGTCTGGACTGGTGGCATGAAAGTGGCAGGGGGGAACGCACTTTGTGGAGGAAGAGCTGTGTAGAGAGGTTTGGCACTAAAGGGGTTCATGCCGAACACTGGGTTAGCACTTTTGCTGTCCAGATTATTTGAATTTGAAAACTCCTTCTTGATAAAAGTCAAGTTCAGAGGCTCATCTGAGTTTTCAGATGATGAAGAAACACTGCTGTGGTCTAAATTTATGCTGCCAACTTTCGTTTTGTTCTTTGTGGCTATAATACTTTTGGGTTCTTTCATTTGTTTTGGTAATGACAGGTCCAAAGGCTCAGCCTGGAGCTCCTCAGATGAGAAGCTGTTTGGAGTGTAAGAACTACTGTGGGAGTTTTTAGAAGATGTGGAGGAAAGATTTAAGGGAGAAGGAGTATTACTCCTGGAGTGGTCCAATTTTTCAACTGGTTTAATATTGGTAAAATGGGAAGGTTTTGTTAGCCTGAGAGGAGGGTCACAATTCGTAACACTGTTGTGGAGTTCTGCTATAGATGGTGATGTTATGGAGTCCATGGGTTTTACGGGGGACCTGGGTAATAAAGAGTCTTTTGTGGGAGGGTTACTGTTGGGAGCTAACGGCTTGGAGTTCCTTTCCAGTGATGGTGACCTGGAATTTGAGTACTGGTAGACTTTTCGTTGCTCAAACCATTCCTTCACAAATTCCTGAGGAAGGCCCACAGCAATGGAAATTTTCAGCAGTTCATCAGAGTTGGGCTCCATGTTCATAGCATAATATGCTTTAAGTACAGACATGTGGTCCTTGTATGGGTTGATGGGGCTTGTCATTCCTTTCTCAGAAAGTACAGATGACAAGAGGAGGGCTTTATTATCAACAAAAACTCCAGCTTTGTTGGGGACTATGTTTTCATGGGGTTGCAGGACTGCCTTGATCTCTTCATTCATCTTACAAAGGTAACGTTCATGCTGATGCAAAGGAATGGGGCCAGGAAAACTTTCTTTACAAAACTGGCAGGAGAATGGAGTGGATATGTTGTGGTTCTCAATCATTTTGTCATCGGTGACCAAATCTATTAAAGTACGTAGCTTCTCTTTCTTTATATTACTGATCTGTCTCCTTGAGTCAGTAGTCAAGCTCTGGAGGCAAGCTTTGGCTTCATTGACTTTTTCTAACGTGTAGTCAATAATACTTTTAGTGGCACCATTATGACTCACTACTGGAAGACCTACAGGTGGAATATTAGGAGAAGTAACTCCTTGTTCCTCAGGTTGAGAGCATGGATCCTTCATGTGATAACCTTTCAACTTGGAAATTTCTTCAGCCTTGCAGTCCATTTTTTGTCTGGAAACTGTGTTGTCCACAATCTGTAGAACCTTTTGTACCTCGCTTAAATTGCTATTCATTGTGGGGAATCCAAGTAAAGGGGCTTCCATCCCTACACCTAAGTGCTGCATTGGACTCTGAGCAGACGGATGAACTCCTAAAGGGCTGGTGGTTCCAAGTGCACCATTCATAAAAGGACTAGTGCCACTAAACCCATGTGTGGCCATAAGAACTTTATAGTCATTGAAGTCTAGTGGTTCTGTTTTAATTTTAAGTAAGCCTGTCTGTTCAGACATACTAAGTGGTTTTCCATTCTCCAATTTGTTTCTTAACTGGGTAATGGCCGAATTAGTAGGAGAAGAAGAAACAGAATTAGGAGAAGAACCTGTCTTGATATTGTTTCTCATTCGGCCATTTACAGAGATTAAGCCAATGCATTTCTTGCTGCTGATGTGTGAACTGTAGGAACCAGAATGGGAGAAACGTTTCTTGCAGTTGGGGCACTCGTACGGTTTTTCACCTAAAATGACAATTAAAATTAATGTTACTTTTTTTTTTTTTTCTTTTTGATGGGGCAACAATTGCAATCATCTACCCAGGCAAGAATCTGTGCGATCAAAGGAAAGGAACACAATGGGGCACCTCTACAGTCTAGGTGCTTAGATTAGAATTATGTGGCTATAACTGTTTCTGGGCTTTATCTACCCTGGGAGGACATAATTCAAGATGTTAGCAGTGGAAGGTGAGGGCTATCTGTGCCTTTTTCAGCCAAGATCCAAAATCTTGTCTTGCCATCGGCAGCCTCCTATTTAAACAGAGTGTTAGATTAATGTGTGGTCAATAGCACAATAAAGATGTCACAGTATTTAAAGGGAAGTGTAACCATGGCTTTAATCAACTCTGTGAAGATTCCATTGATTCTACCAATCCAACTAGTCCTTTGAATAGCATCCAATTTGGTAATAAAATGCTTGGCAGAGCTATCAAAATAGTTATAAAGAAGAAATCTCAGTGGTAAGATGTTGTTCTAAAAATACAGCTTTCAGGAATCAAGGAACACTTATCATACAAAAGCTCTTATCCAAAATTCTTCCACATTCTTCTTTCAAGTTTGGGTATCAAAAAATGAATATCCTTCAGAGTTTGCCAGCTGAGTTTCTTCAGGTCAAAAACATTTTAAAGGACAAAAAGGAGCCTCTAGATTTCACAAGAAGGCAAAACACGTGCAGTTTTCAAGAAGTATAAGCACTCCTCCTCTTATTAGTCGTGCTATTGGTGGTACTGTAAGGCTCACAAAGACAAAGCGGGCACACAAAGCTTATGACATAAATGTGTAGTTCTAAAAAACTACAAACAGGATTGTGTACATTTCATACAATCTTTAGAAACATTCCTAACGAAACAAAATGCAAAAACAAGCACCAGCTCCTCTACTACTCACCACTGTGGATTCGCAGGTGTTCCTTCAGATGGTGTTTATATTTGAAGGCCTTGCCACACTCTGTGCATTTGAACTTGCGATTACCTGCTCCTTGGGTCAGCATTTGGTGCTATAAAAGGAGAAAGACTGACATCAGTTTTGTGCAGGAGGAACAAAGGAAATTTGTTACAAATATTTTTAAAAGGCCTCTATTTTCAGACAGGCCAAAAGGTTTGAGTGCATGTTTATTTATTTGCCCAGTCTTTCAGAGTTGCAATAAAAGTGATAATGTTGGCAATAAAATTGGAACAAATAAAAAAAAAGTGCTTTCACATGCGCATCCAACACTTGCTTTAGAATTATCTCTGTAGTCTCTTTTCCAAAATGTTTCTTTAAGCCGTTGGAGATGAGAAAGCATAATTGCAAAGATGTTTGTGGCTCTCTGTGTTTACTGCAGATTCTAAAATTTGAAGATTCCCTGTTGGAACGCAATGATTTTGTCAAGGAAAAAAATAAATATTATACTCAAAATCCTAGTCTCCCCAAAGAACTCCCCACACAACTAACTCATTTTCTCTTTTCTGTATTGAGGTAAAAGCATATCTTATACTGAAGCAATACTGATTTTAAAGAAGAAAGAAAAAAATCTCACATAAATTAAAAAATCCCTGATTATAAATATTTTATTACATGATAAGCATGTTTAAATACCTCATTCACAGTGCTAGTAGCAAATATAAACCCTGTTTTTCCTGAGATGTTGCATGTAAGATTTGATTCATTATCAAAAGTAAGAGACAACATCTTGGGCTAGAACTGCTTGAGCAGTTTTATCACAGGCCAGTAGGAAAGACTTCAACGACCTGTCATTTTCCTTTTTAGTAGTATGCTAGGGAGTAGGGATGAAAAAGAAAAAAAGTTTGCTGAAAAGACAAGTTAAAAGCAGCAAAGATATAATCAAACACAGCTGACCTTTTTGAACAAGGGGAAAAAAGCACTGTGACTTAGAATTCCGAAAAAAAAAGAAAGAAAGAAAAAATACAGTCATCCACTCTGGATGTTCAAGGTAGGAGGCCAGCCTTTTTCAAGCAGCAATGACACAAAAGCCTTTTGCAAAAAAGACAGTACAGAAACGGTATGACAACTGCTAGGGTGTGCTGAATCTTCCCACATTCCTAGTGAGACAGATGGTGTTACATGGGACACAGGGAGGTTTGTTCAAACAGCAGCAACCTTCAAAGATCAAGCGGAGCCCAGCCCGCCGAGCGCCATTGAGGGACCAGCGCTCATATGTTGCTGAGTTGCATAAACAAACAGCAACAGCTGCTTTGTCTCCCCCCACAGCCCTCAGAGGACTACTATAAACTTTAGTTGTGCCACTGTTAATATGATACAATCATTTTAATTTACTAATTGTAAATGCCATGAGCAAATGAGGGGACTTTTCAACACCAAAGCTACCATTCATAATGCGCCAGCACAATCACACTTGTGCATGTGAAATTTAAAGCAGTTATGCTAGATAAATATCTAGGCACCTTTTTTTTTTTTCCTGGAGTTTTTGTGCATATAAGCACGGGGAGAGAAACTGTTACATAAGTGTAACTATGTAAGCACGGTTTTTACAGCTGAACTTGGAAAAACATGCAGGTGACAAGTTCAATGAGATATAAATGAAATGATTTACATGAGCTATTTTCTTAAAATAATGAAATTCCATAATCCAGTATCATTGCCATTGCTTGTGTTTCCTTCTTCTCATTCTCCTTATTCAAAGAAAATAAAGCCCGTAATAATTTTAGAGAATATCTTGTTCAATAATTTTAAAAACAGATACGGTGTCAAGGTTTATATAGGGTGATTCCAGAACTGTAGGACCAGATATTGAGACTTAAGGCACATCAATTTTGTTACCATCCGAACGCCTCATAATATCAATCTGCAGTGAACTCTCCCAAGAAGACATAAAAAGCAGTTTTGCTAAAACATTTAAGGGACACTGTGAATCAAACCTACTCAATCATTTTAAGGATTTAAGAAGCTATACTGTTGAAGATAGAGTCTTTATTTTGAACACAAGTAATCCAAAAGGCAGAGTAATTTTAATATTTAGCAACAAATATGAATATCAAGAAAGGATCATTTTTATTACATATACACATTTGAGTATTAATACAGCTTATTTTATATACGCATGCATATGTATTATGTGCTTTTTGATTTTCCTTAAAACACTTAATTAGATTTCATAAACTAGTAGCAGCTTGTAAAAATAGCCTAAGTAATTGAAGATGTTATGTGACCAATGGAAAGAATACACACTTCTTTTACTATGACTTAGATTTTACATTAAAAAAAAAAACTAAGTAAAACTAGGTGAAAAATGGAATTAAAATTGCTGAGATGTTTAATAATGTATAATTAAAATGCTACAATTTCATTCACTTTTTGTGGAACATAAAAATGAAACTAAAGTCAAGTTAAAGTGCAAATAAAATTTCTAAATTAGAAATTAACACACTCATTCGATCGTGAACATAAGACTATTAAATCATATTAGAAGAGACCATCAAAAAATCATTTAGACCTCAATTAAAGCTATTACCATTAAAAGATCTGCATCTTCAAAATGCCATGAAAAATTAATAATGATTGCCAATCAAAGCAATATCGTTTCTCTAAGGGGTTATTATAGAAAGAAATCACTTAAAACCAACCCCCCACCTGATCTGTCCCTGGCTTGTGCGTCACCATATGCCGCTCGAGCTGGGTGCGGTAGGCAAACGTGTAGCTACACAGAGGGCAGGAAAAGTTCTCTTCATTCTTCTCGTGGCGGTACTTGATGTGCTCCTTCAGTGATGTCAAGCGCTTGTAGCCCCGGTCGCAGTAGGGGCAGGTCAGCAGTTGGGCAAAAGCATCTGGAGTTCCAGGTGGCAGGTCTGTAGCCGAGAGACGAGAGGGAGAGAAGCAGGCCAAAAGGTCAGTAAATCAATGGCAGCTAATGGGCTGACTGCCCGGGATGGTATGACAGGAATCACTGCAATCTGCTCCACGAGGGTGCCATCGGCGCACGCGGCCTCCGTGCACGCCAGTCCCCTTGCACACCCAGGACAGACTTGTCGGCATCAGCTCACACTGCGCTGGAAAATTAATTAATTACTGGAGCATTTGGGGGGGAAATTTAAACAGCTGATAAATGAGGAAATTCTCTTTAGGTGACTGACAGTTCGTAGGAAACCTTTAGTCACAGATGACTCAGGGATTCACGGGGTGAAGGAGCTTTTCGGGTACCCGTAAAGAAGAACAAAAGGTGAGGGTCAGAATCTCCAAACTTTTTTTTCCCCTCAAAAGTGAAATATTTCGGAAAGATAGGAATCCATGTAGATATTTTTATCTCTTAGAAATAGGCTCTAATTGTTCTTGTTCTTTATTGGATGTACAGATGACACAAATTTGCTGACAAAAAAATTTCACAATACCCTAAAATTACAGTTCTAATCTTTGCTCATGAAATTCCATGCCTCTGCAGCTGTTCTTCAAATTTTAAGGTAAACACCCAGGCATGTAGTGCATTTGTAATTGTAACAGCTGCAGAGGTCAGCGTCGTGGCTAAAAATGAAATACAGCCTCACCATTTTCTTCCTGCCCATTGGCCTCTGGCGTGCCAAGGCGAGACAGCTCCTCGGGGGCTTCTGGGTAAATGATGGCTGTGTCACTGCGCTGAAGGTACTCTTCGATGCTGACTGCATGACCATCGCGTTCCTCCAGTTTTCTTTTGGCAAAGTATTCCTCAAAGTCTGATGTGCAATTTGCATTCTTAACTGAAATGGTAAAGAGGAGAAGAAATGTCTTTTCAGGGCCTTCTTCCCAGGAGCCTCCATCTGCCTACATCACCGTAAGACACATGGACTTGCAAAAAGACTACAAATACCTAGTTTATTTGCAGGAAGTGTTGCTGATGACCACTTATGGATCGAATGGTTATTCTCATAATATATGTAAAAAAAAGGAGGACACTTTGCTCTAAGTTAAATAGGCATATTTTATTTTCCTCTTCCTGGAAGACTAGTCTGTGTGCTTTGCAAAGAATGAAAGAAATTTTAAAATGTTTTTCAGGGAAAATGAAAAAAAGAACTATATTCTAAGATCCATAAATATGGGAGATAATATGAGCTCAAAGCTACTTTAATAATCTCTATAAAGCTTTATTTTTTAAAGAAAGGTGTATTTAATTTTTTATAATCCACTAAACTTAACGTTCCTAACCATGTATACATTCTGTTGCTAAATGTAAGCTTTTAACCCTCCACTCTCTGAACATCACAGACCACCAGGACTACACAGTTCAAGAGAGTTGCAGAAGGATGGATATTCTTGGAGAGATAATGAGACTTTGTTAAAAAAACATTCAAGGAATGTTGGAGTTTATCTTTTCTTAAAATTTTAATGTTTAACTCAATATTTTAAAGCTGCTGAAAATAAAATTAAGCTCACATTGATAGAAATAAAAAGTAATAGATCGAGTTAAGAAACTGGCTATCTTGCAATGTGATTTTGATATGACTTTTAACTTTTATGACTCTGTTCCCATGACATGAATAACAAGTGTAAAGCAATGTTAGCAATTTGTGTGCCAAGACTGTATACTGGAAACTACTAGCTATGTTTTTGGAGAAGGCAATGGCACCCCACTCCAGTATTCTTGCCTGGCAAGTCCCATGGATGGAGGAGCCTGGTAGGCTGCAGTCCATGGGGTCGCTAGGAGTTGGACACGACTGAGCAACTTCACTTCCACTTTTCACTTTCATGCATTGGAGAAGGAAATGGCAACCCACTCCAGTGTTCTTGCCTGGAGAATCCCAGGGACGTGGGAGCCTGGTGGGCTGCCATCTCTGGGGTTGTACGGAATCAGACATGACTGAAGCGACTTAGCAGCAGCTATGTTTTTAAAATAAGTTGTGGCTTAAATATCCTAAGTAAAAACTTTTATGCATAAGTCAGTGTTGGGAAAGTGGGTGCCACATTGTGGCTACCAGAAGTAAGTGAAGAATAATCCTTTGCTAGTACAATCCATGGTGGGGCCATACTTTCATAGTTTTTGAGGACAGTAAACCTTGATCTCACTACATTCTTCATCTCACCTTCTCCATCATAAAAGATACTATAGTATTGATATTTGTCATCCTAATTCTCCCCAGCAATTTGTGGCAGGGTGATATTCAAGCAAGCCAGTCAATTTTTATTTTTGGCTTTTGCTGTTATGAACGTTTATGAGAAGACTAGAAAGTGGAACCTTCCATTAATCAATAAATATTTACTGAATGCCTGGTATGTGATAGGCATCATGTTTTGTTTTGATTAGCAAAAAACAGATCCAGCCTCATTCTTCAGGAAGCCATGAAAATGATCAATACAACTGATATTGTCTCAAAAATAGATATAATATTACAAACTCAAATAAGTGTTATGAAAGAAAGTTACACGGTGGTATTACAGGAGTAACAGGGGGACTTCACAGGGACCTGATGGAGTCTGAAAGATCAGGAAAGCCTTAACTGATCATGAAGCACGAAGTTAACTAATTCTAGAAGCTAACGTAGAACAGTGGTGGTTGGAAAGAACATGGAGCATTTCAGAATCAGGACATTGCTGGAGTATGGAGAGAACGAGGGAGCTGGACGTAAGGGTAAAGAGGAAGATAGGGACCAAACCCTGCAGTGTGTGCTAGTCTTGTTAAGGATCTGGATTTTCTTCTGAGAGAAGCAGGAAGCCACTGAAAGATATCAAGCAGGAAAGATGTTGGGGTGAAATTATCAGTTATCTGCATTTTCAAATGACAACCTTGGTTACAGTATGATACGGACTACAGGAAGAGGAAAGTAAACCCTGGGAAACCAGCTAGGAGTCTCTTACCATGGATTGGGCAAAAGATAAAGGTTAAAAAAATGGTGAGGGAGATTATAAGAAGTGGTTGGATTAGATTTGGGGAAAGCTTGGATGTGCCAACGAGGGAACGGTGAAGATCCCCACTCCTCTTAGGTTTAGGCTTTTCAAATTTGATAGATGGTTAAGTGACATCAGCAATGCAGGAAGCACAGGCATTTTAAAAAGATTTGAAACTATGAATGAATACATTGGATCAAATAAAAGGAAACTGGGAGCATTACACTTTGTAGCCTATTAAATTAAGTGCTAACAATCTGAATACTGCGATCTCAAATGTTTCTCTTTTGCTACTCTAATATCTGTTAATTTTAACAAGAGCAATGGTCTAATTCCAGGACCTGTATTTCCTTCAAATAGAGGTTTGGAAAGTGTAATAGTAGATTAAGATTTAGTATCTTGAAATTTTGCTTAAATCTTCTCTTAGTATCTTCAGTCTTAACATCTTTTCTAAGTAGAATGGACATTGATTAAGATCACTTTCCCTCTGATCTATTCATGCTGCCATGGATGTTTTCCAAAGGACACTTGGTGGTGACTGTGATGGTATCATTTAACTTGCACCATTAAGTCATTAGGGAGGTATGAAGGAAATGCCAGCTTGCACAAACTATTTATTCATTGTTTTGGATCATCAAAATAACTTCAGATCTATCAAAAGTCACCTTTTGTTTTTTAAGTGCAAGAAAAGATAAAGGGGACAAAATGTGTGGATCCAAAATGAACCTTTTTTGAACAACTTAACTGATTTGATCAGGGATTGACTTCTTTATTAGCACAATGGCAGTAGAAAGTAAGGTGGTAGTGATTTTCTAAACTCAGATCTAGTTAAACATTGTTAAATGTTTAAGACACGATTTATTTTCATTTTTCAAGAACATTGTCCCACTTGAAGATCCTTAGTGTAACTTAGCAAACATGGATAGATATACATTTAATATCACCCTAATTTTATCCTGATATTTCAGCAAGTATTTGAATTATCTGGCTATCTTTGCATGAATTTTTATTTGCATATGAATGTTTCCATCAGAAATGTAATCAAATGCAAATTCAATTGGATTTGCATTAATAGCCTTTCGGCTTAAAAGGGAGGAAAATTCTGATTTTTCTGGATAGGCAAACTAAACTGCATCTAGGTACACTACTGGTATTTGGAGAGGCAATTCATTTGGTAAATCAAATCTGGCCATACTAGATTTCTATGTCAAGTGTGATGGGGACAAAAGATATCAAATCATGTGCTCCTGTTAAGGATCATCTTTGATCATCTTTGTAGCCTGAGCATCAAATATATTGCCTAGAAATTAGTAGGCACTCAAGAATCATTTATGGAATGAATCTGGAATAAATTATGTCCTTAACACTAATCTTGGTGCAGAAGTCTTCTAAAAAAAGTTAGGTGTAGGAACTTAGACCTACTACTCAAGTAATTGTAGAACAATTATGCAATAAACCGTGTAGTCGTGATCATAAGTACTTGCAAGAATTTGATAGGGCTCAAGGGAGTATTCAAAAAGGGTTTTGTGAAGAAAGCCAATCATTTAAATCTATCTGCTCTATCAGGATTTTTCTTCATGTGGTATAGATATGCTATTCGTTATATATCTCAATATTTAGAGTCACTTAAGTGGGTTAGAGTCTAGCCTTCTATGAACTAGGTATAACCATCATGGATGTAATGTGATTTTCCCTCATCTTGCTATGGATACTAGTAACATATGGTTACTAGCATATGGTTTCTCCACTCAGTACCACAACATTCTCCTTTGCTTGGGATGGTTCTCCACTGTCCCTACTGCTAAGATTTATGGTACTCAAGGCAGCTGCCATGTTGTTGCATGATCCTCTCCCCTAGATCCACTGGATTAATCTGCACCTGAAGTGAAGTGATCTTAGCTCTCCATCCTCTAGGTCAAACCATTGATTGGTCCAGTGGTAGTCAAGAATCCCACTGAGTTTCAGTCAATCCCTTTCCCATGATTTTAGGACTTGTTTCCAAAGAGAGCACCAAGGCAGATTTATATTTTCCAAGCGATTACAACTATATAGTGTAGAATGAAAGAATTGATAAATCCCATGTAAGATAAGAAAATTTATGATGAGAGAAAATGAAGCAGATACCTAAAGAAAAGCAGAGACAAGATGACAAGCTGTGACAGCAGTTTTCTAGCCACACTTATTCCTGAGGTCAGTTGGCACCTGTATCCTCCCAGTGAGCAAAAAAATTCCCTCTTCTACTTTAGGCTATGCTATGTGTTTCAGTTCCCTAGACTCCAAAACACCCTGATTGTTACCATTCTAGAATAAATGATGGAATTAAATTTTGGATACTCTCAAAACTGTTGGGAAAGAAAATGTTTTGATTCTATTTGGAAGTCTGCATTTTTGCTTTTTACAAAGATTTTGTAATACTGTATAGCAGAATCAAGAGATGAGGTAGAAAATTTGCTAGAAAGTTATAAAATTCCTCACTGCATTTTTCTAGTCTAAAATCAACCTCATTTTCCTTTCTGTTTTTCTATAATCCTCTTCACTCCTCGATCTCCTTGGAAGAACTGCCAAAACACACTGACAAAGGATATTTGCATGGTATTTATGATCAAGCCATAGCAAAAATTCACAAGAAACCTCAAGTAATTTCTTCCTATACCTCTCCAGAGATTTTGCATTTAGTCCTAAAATTTACCCTGATGTCTTGCAAATATCTCACCCTTCCCTAAGGTCTGGTAAACTTTCCTCTGTCCAAAAAAAGAACTTCATTAATTAAAAATGTTTCCTCATAGCCAAATGTGTTTTAATATTGTTAGGGTAACTTTCTAAGTCCCTTTAAGTCAGAAAAGCTCAAATTTCTTGTAAATATGTTGATCACTCTTACTAATGTAGTTAATTAATAATACTTTCATAAAAACCCTATGTCTATCTTAGATATTAATATTTTTGATAGATAATGATAAATACCAACATGGACTGACTTTTCAAATTACTGTCTAAAAACAAGCAATTAACCTCCTGAAATTAAATCTCTAAATAAAAAGATATTTATTGGTCTCTTTAATAAATCATTCAACTCCTGTTCCCCTCATAAATATTTCTTAAAGATTCTTAATACTCTTTTTAAAGTATTTCTTTTCCTAAAATTATTTTTATTAGTCTTATTTTATTTTTTATAGCCATACCCCACGGCATGTGGAATCTTAGTTCCCTGACCAGGGACTGAACCTGTGCCCCCTGCATTGGAAGCATAGTCTTAACCACTGGAGCACCAGAGAACTCCTAAGATTCTTAATATGCTTATAAGTGGTTAACTTATAATGAGACCTTGATACTTGTTCCATCTCCTTTTTCTGTTTCCTTCTGTTTAATTTTATTCTCTCACCATGTACTTTCTTTCTTTGTTACAAGCATGTGATCATGTAGGAAGACAGGTGCTCTATTAACGCTGGTCTATAACCCAGCATGATTTCACATTCATTAAGAAATTGAAGAAATATATTTGAATATTATGCTAAGCCATTTTAATAACTATCAAAATGAATGAATAATTCTTTTGGAAAAGAAAATACTTTGGGGGGTCTAGAAGAGCTGAAGCAAGTACCTATTAAAAAACTGAGTAGAATCATTCATCCGTCCCTTTGTTTAGTAACTGTTTATTGAGTGCCTACTAGTACCAGAGCGTGTGTATAGGGATAGAACACAGTGATGGTGACTGAGAACTGCTTTTCTACTCTGTGGTTCTCCTTTTTAGAGACAAGTACATAAAGTGAGTGTGATTCTGCAATACACAGATATAAATACATAAATGTGTATCAGAGGAAAACAAATACAAACATACACACTTCTTTAGTATAAAACAGAAATTACATATTTATAATATCTGCTTTTACTCACTTCAAATGTCAAGGCAAAGGGACCTGAATCTAGATAACTATATCTGTCATCTTTCTGAAAAATAAGCTCTCTTTAAACAACATTTTAAATGGTAGGAAAACACAGAAAATTATTTTGATTTAGTCATTTGTATTGAATTTTTTAGTTTAAAGAAAACCCATATTCACATTTGTTGAATATAAATTCTCATGGCTACTTTGTTTAAAGTTGACTAATTAATGTAGGATACATATTTTATCATTAAAAATGGATGCATGACTTTCTGCAGAAGGCTTCCAGAATGCACACTGGCACCAAATATCTACAAGCAACCCTGAGGAAGATAATGTTATTCTCATTATATAGCCACATGGGCTGCCCAACAGAGCCTCCAGCTGCTACAGAGGTGTGTGTATAGCCAGAAAAGTCTTGTCAAAAGTGACAAAGCTTTCTTCTCTTCTTGCGAATTAGTACAGTGTCTGGACCGGTCTCTCCATGCCTGCTCTGACATGGCTTTCTCCTGCCAACACACGTTCAGATGCCAATGAGTGTTCCCCATGTATAAAAGCTTCAGGAGAGAAAGTTCCAAGGGGATGGGACTCTGTAGTATTCTGCAGAATCAAATACCTCCCCCAGCAGCAGGAAGCAGCCCAATTGGGGACAGTGTCTAATTTTAAAGTGAGGTGTTTTTTGTTTTTTTTCTTACTTAGGGGATCATGAATATCCAGATTTAGAGACTACAAATCCTTCAGTAGTTTTGGTGGCTATGTATTCATATGAAGACCACTCCTTTAAAGCAAAAATCCCCAAGTTAGATAATATGTGTTTACCTTTCATATACCTGTGAAATCTAAAATTTTGGAATTGCTTTATTACCAAAAAGACTCAAACTATTTTATTACATTTTAGACAGGTTTATGAAGGATGGTATTTTTGCCCAGTAAGTCAGTGCTCTTCCATATGCTTTCGGTAGAGACACTTAAGAATGTTCCAGGACAGTGGTTTCAAAATGTGGTCCCCAGGTCGGCAGCATCAGTATCACTTGGGAACTTGTTCAAAATGTAAATTCTGGGGGTCCACCCCCAGACAGACGGGAATCAGCCATCTGTGTTTTAATAAGCCCTTCTGGGGATTCTGATACATGTCTAGTTTAAGAATTGTTACTCTAGGAATTCAGTTCTCTGCCTCCCCTGGCAAAGTAAGGCATTCAGTAACATGGTTTGGGAAACAACATAGAATTAATTCTATGTCAAGGAGCCTTTCTGCCAATCTCAATCTGAGCTCATGCTCTCCTTCTACAGAATATCATCTGCATGTCTCAACTGTTGAATTTTTCCCATACATGATAATCTTTCCTTTACATGCCCACGAGCTAACAGAGGCACAGAGGGTCTTATTCACCTTTGTATCCCAATGCCTGGGTGCAGTGGTAAAGAATCTGTCTGCCAATGCAGGAGGTGCAAGAGATTGTTGGGTCAGGAAGATCCCCTGGAGTAGGAAATGGCAACCTGCTCCAGTATTCTTGCTTGGAAAATTTCATGGACAGAGGAGCTTGGTGGGGTCACAGAGTCAGACACAAATGAGCACGCGTGCATGCATTCCAGCGCGGAGGACAGTGCCAGGCACACAGCTAACATTCAATAATTGAAAGACTGCTGCTGCTGCTGCTGCTAAGTCATTTCAGTTGTGTCCGACTCTGTGTGACCCCATAGACGGCAGCCCACCAGGCTCCCCCGTCCCTGGGATTCTCTAGGCAAGAATACTGGAGTGGGTTCCCATTTCCTTCTCCAATGCATGAAAGTGAAAAGTGAAAGTGAAATCGCTCAGTAGTGTCCGACTCCTAGTGACCCCATGGACTGCAGCCCACCAGGCTCCTCTGTCCATGGGATTTGCCAGGCAAGAGCACTGAAGTGGATTGCCATCGCCTTCCCCGAACTGAAAGATTAGACCCTGTTTAAAATAATTAACTTACTCATTTTGACTCAGCTACTTATGTTTTTTAATCTCAATATCTTCATCTATAAAATGAGCCAGTATATGCTTTCTAGGGAATCCTCAAAGTTTCAGAATTGCATCATTTCAATTAATTCTTTGCCCTAATCAATTTGCTTTTTATTCACTGCCTAGGCCTAGAGAGTTTTATCTGTATTGTTTTCAATTACAAACTCAAAGGAACAGTTTTCTGATGGAGGACCCACATACACAGATTAAGGAAACATATTTTGGAGGTGCCTGGAAACCACAGACAACATCACAAATGAAACAGTGCTTATTAAATAGTGCTGAATGAATGAAGGAGGCACTCAAGAAACTTGGGATATCTGTTCTTTCTTGTGGGAACTCTTGCTGTGAAGTGGAGACAGATGCTCCTAATCGCAAACAAAGCTTATAAAACTGCAGCATTCATTCACCAGGAAGTGACAGGTTCTTCCTGATGTACACAGGTTATAGTCTGAAAATGACCCTTCTGTCTAACCTGCCGAGTGCTATTTCTGTTTTTCTTGCCTCAGAATCTATGTCTTCCTCAGCTTTCTTTTAAAAACTCATTGTATGAAATTAACTAGAAAAAAATTTTTAATGATAATTTGCATGACAGATCTGACTAGAGGATGAAATTCTCCCAACCTATGAAACTGTGACCAATATTATACACAAGAAGAAAATGACATGCTTTAGAACAGCAGGACTCTCTCCTTGTTAAGTATTTAGGTAAATGAATTGTCTGATAAACTGGTAAATTCACTGTTACACAATTGGTTAACACTATACATTCCACTCAACTCTGGCCAAGAACTATTTAACCCAAGTGAAAGTGAAAGCCACTCAGTCATGTCCCAGTCTTTGAGAGCCCAGGGACATAGAGTCCATGGAATTCTCCAGGCCAGAATATTGGAGTGGATAGCCTCTCCCTTCTCCAGGTGTCCTATAAAGGGACACTCCAGGCCAGAATACTGGAGTAGATAGCCTTTCCCTTCTCCAGGGGATCTTCCTAACCCAGAGATCAAACCCAGGTCTTCTGCATTGCGGGTGGATTCTTTACCAGCTGAGCCACAAGGGAAGCCCAAGAATACTGGAATGGTAGCCTATCCCTTCTCCAGTGGATCTTTCCAATCCAAAAATGGAACTGAGGTCTCCTGCATTGCAGGCAGATTTTTTTTAACCAACTGAGCTATCAGAGAAGCCCCCAGAAGAAACCTAGGTGATTTAAAGGTTTTAACTGAAGTCCAATTAAGAGATACAAGAGGAACGGAAAATTATAAAGCAAGAAGATAAAAAGGTACAAAAACATTCTCTTTTCTCCACTGTCTTCTATGCTAAAGATATGACACACAGAATTTACGCTGCAAGACGCCTAACCCATTGCAGCCTGCTAACCTTATCACTCTAATTATAATTTTGGGGGCATTGGGCTTCCCTGGTGATTCAGACAGTAAAGAATCTGCCTGCTATGTGGGAGACTCCGGTTCGATCCCTGGATAGGGAAGATCCCCTGAAGAAGGGAATGGCTACCCACTCCAGTATTTTGGCCTGGGGAATTCCATGGACTGTATAGTCCATGGGACTGCAAAGAGGCAGACATGACTGAGTGGCTTTCACTTTCACTTCGCGACCCCATGGACTGCGGCCTACCAGGCTCCTCCGTCCATGGGATTTTCCAGGCAAAAGTACTGGAGTGGGTTGCCATTGCCTTCTCCGATCTTGCTCAAACAAGAGTTTAAATCTAGGTCTAGCCCTTCACCTGGGATTCAATTGCTTCTGAGATCCCTGCAAAAGATCTTGTACACCTGAACAGAATTTGTGGTACTTCAGGCAGAGAATCCCTGATCCCACCCCCTCCCATCCTGTTCATACTCACAGATTATCTTAACATATTTTGTGAGGTATAAGCAGGACCGTCTATATAATGTGGGGGCTCGGTGCAAAATGGCGGCTAGATTCTTTACCACCGAGTCACCTGGGAAGCCCCACATGGCAGCAGCAGTACAGCATCAAACCAAGGCTGAGGCCTTTCCAAGCACAGGCCCCTGTTTGCCTGCAGGTACCACATCCAGGACCCCAGACTCGGATCTAGAATCATGAGGCAGGAGCACTGAGAACCTCCCCATCCAGCAGCAACTTGCACAGCCCATGATTTTCCTTTTTTAATTCATTCTTCCCAGTAACATCTCATTAGAAGAAATGATAGGGTGGGTGGAGTCCAAAATTTCTAGTCTAATGCCCTCACTTAACAGATAAAAGGAAGGTATAGTGAAGCTAATGATTTGTAGAAAGTTACACAAATAATTTCTAGAAGAGCTGGGTAGAGAATTCATGTGTCCTAACTCAACCCATTACTCTTTGGACTACAGCATAATGAGTCAATATGAGAGAGAAAGAGAGAAAGAGAGACAACCCCACCTTTTTAGTTTTTATTCATGCCTGATTGGATATAATTTGAATAGGTCTTAGATGCTGAAAAGATTGCTCTGACATTA
Source organism: Oryx dammah (assembly GCF_014754425.2). Classification (NCBI taxonomy): domain Eukaryota; kingdom Metazoa; phylum Chordata; class Mammalia; order Artiodactyla; family Bovidae; genus Oryx; species Oryx dammah. The sequence continues at coordinate 83,687,517 of NW_024070211.1, forward strand.
TAAGTAGCTCTAAACTAAACATTATGACACCATAAAATTAATAGGGGAAGGCAATATAAATGCCAACTTCAATATAAATATGACATTTTAAACTTTTTTTTCTCAATTTGTCTTTTCATGCCCTCCCTCTTCTGAATCCTATGCACTTTTAAAAAATTTTTATTAGAGGATAATTACTTTACAATATTGTGACGGTTTTTTGCCATACATCAACATGAATCAGCCATAGGTATATATATGTCCCCTCCCTCTTGAATCCTCTCCTTTGTTTTATTTTTTGACTGAGTGACTGTATCTAAATCTACTGGGGTAGAATGGAAAAAACATCATGAAATTTCTTCAAGTGTTTCACTTAGACTTATTTAAAATTTCCATTTAATACTTAGGGATTGTATTTTTCTCCTTTCTATATTTCCTAATTTGAATCATGTTACAAAAGGCACTCAATTCAAAGATAACTTTATGAAATATCTTGCAAAGGAGAATTTTTATTAACTATTATAGTTTTAGTAAATAAAAAAAATGTCTTAAGGCTTAATTTAGGACTAGAGACCAAGAATCACTTTATTCACGGTTCATTTTGCTTTCCCATTTCACATATTACTTGTTTATCCCCCCCACATGCTTAATGATGTCCTCCTACATGAGTTCTGCTTCTTCAGATTAAATGAAACTGTGTCATCTCTTGATAATATTCCATCCCTCACAAACCTTTCCAGCGGAGCCATTCTTGCTTTCATTTGTCTTAAAGCTCAGAGCAATATACGGAAGGGTCAAAATACTCCTTCATTCATACCACCATTTCAAATCAGAGTGCCTGTTTTATTCATTTGTTCATCACTTCTTTGTTTATTCATTTATGCTTTAATGTGAAAAGCAACCTGTTTATAAACCATCGAGGCTGTATAAACACTGCACCTACTGAGAGGAAATATGGAGAAGAGCAAACTTAACCTTGACCCTCAAAAAGCCTCCAGTCTGCAACTGTAATTTTTTTGAAGTCTTAGGTCATCCATTTTCACTATCATGTCTTAGGACACAACCTATACAGTTCAAGTAAAATGACACTTATCTCATGAAAATGTTTACCCCAGGCTGTCATTACTCTCATTCTGGGGAATTTCATTACCGTGCAGAATCGCAGAATCCCGGCTGCTTGGTGCTCTGACTTTCTCTAGTCCAAGCACAAGGATGGCCCGCCACGCCTGGGTATGGCCAACCCTGGGACAATGCCATCTTTTTGAGCAAAACTTGGAACTTTCACTCTCTGATTTCAGCCTGTTGCTCCATCCCCTCATTCAATTCCTCATCTCCTGAAACAGGTAGTTCATTGTGATAATCAGACCCTGGCAAGTCCCTCAGGCCATTTCACCCATTCTGATTTTGCCTGCCTCGGTTCACCTTGAATTTGGAAGTCACTTCCATTCCCACCCCCTGTTCTTGTATCATTCTTGCCTTGCCAAACTAAAATCCTATGTCCATTCCCGTCCTGTCAGTTGATGATCTCTTTTTCTCCCTACTTCCAAGAGTGCAACTTCCTATGATGTGAATTCCATCAACCACCTAAAATTCAACCAAAGTCTCTCTACCATCATTCTCCCTTCTTCTTTTGATTTTATTGCTAGAAAAGATGTGTCTCTGCCCACAGCCACAGCTACCATCTAAAGCTATTCCCTCACAACTCTTCTGATAAACTACTCCGTTTTTCACCTCAACTCCTTTTACATTTTCAGCCTTTTCCTGTCTCTCTTTTGTACAAAGGCATGTTCAGCAAGCCTTTGTCCTGGAAAAAAACTTCCCTAAAATTTGCAGTCTCTTAAGTCACCTCCCTATTTTCATGTCTTTAGTACATATACACATATTTCTTATTTAGCTACCATTGTTTTACTCAGTTGAATATGTCATTAATGAAAGGGACTACTCACTGTATGTTTCATGACACCTAATAAAATGCTTTGCACTTTGTAGAGTCTCCCAAATTGATTACTGATTTAACAGCTGATGAGGCCATAATTATTCATTTGTAAATTTTACCTTCATGTCATTGTAATTTTTGTCTTTCCTAATGGCATCATAAGATTTTGCATTTCTTAAGGATAGGATTATACCTTCCATTTCTTTTGTTTCTTTCTTGAACCTCAGTTCAAATTCTGCACACAACAAATACTATAAAAAGAATGAAGTGAAGTACTTTTGTGGTTGTTAACAAGTGACAAATATTATTTAATTATTATCTAGGATAGAAAGGAAAAAAAGATATGATTTCTTTTTTTTTAATAGTTGTGTTTAATTCTGAATTAAAAATGAACTCATTATTAATCAGTGCCAATATTTTTTATATGATCTCTGATACTAGTCACTGATCAAGTGAAGGAAAAATCTTTGACAGCTTTCAACATCTTTATACACAAATATAATAAATACTACTAAATCCTCTTCTACATTCAGAAAAAGGATGCTAGATAAAGATGAATGAGATAGAAAGCTAAGCTAGTCCTTCTTAATCTTCCTATTTTAACTTCAAATGCAGCTTTAATGCAGTGAAAAGTAATTTGTCCTACAACTTGTCTGGGTAGTTTTCCAAGATGTCAAAGGAATTTAAATGGCTATGTCTCTCAAAATCAACTGGTTAGTCCTCCCATTACAAATTTGTTAAATATTGTATTTTTGAATTCTAGAGAAGTTAATGAGGAGCCAGTGTGAAAGGAGAAAATAGTTCAGAGTACATTTATCTCAGTGCATAAAAGTGGGTAAGTGTGGGACCTCCCTGGGGGTTCAGTGGCTATGAGTCCTGGCTCCCAGTGCAGGAGGCCAGGGTTCAATCCCAGGTCAGGGAACTAGATCCCACATGACACAACTAAGACTCAGTACAACCAAAGAAATAAAAAATACTTCTAAAAAATGGGTAAGCTTACTTCAAATGCAAACAAACCAGAAAAATAACCAAAAGAGGGTGAATACCTAATATATGTTATACATTATACTTGGTACTTTAAAAATGATACACCATTTTGTTTGGTTAAAAATGATATACCATTTAATCGCTACAATCAGATTCTGTACCCAAGGAATCATTAGTTCCACTTTACTGACGTATGATTGTAGAAATGAAGGCTTTTTATACTCAAGTTCATGAAACTAGCAATTGGTAGAGACAAAATTCAAATGTAGTTTATTTGACTCTAGAATCTAGAGCATCTGAAAATAACTTTTGGCTTTTTATCTGTGAAAGCATTTATATATTATTCCTAAAATATTGAGAGTATGTTTAACGACTATTAGCTACAGTCAATACAGTTAATTCGGTGGACAACAGTTTTCTTCTGTTATATAAAATTAAAAACTGAGACCTAAATTGGCCTTACCAAGTTCCTAGATGTATGGTGTTTTCCTTTTCCCAGCAAAGGAAGCAAAGATGCAGGTGGTTATTAATAGCTCTTTATAACTAGAGTGCTAGATTGTCTGAGTAAATATAACTTTCACACATTCAAAGAGTAAAACATCAGGGACCTATTTAGGTCTTGATATGCACGTGGAAACGCATTAATGCTAATGATCACCATGAACCTACGATAGATCCTTGTTACTACTAACATGTAGGTAAATTCATGTTTATAATGCTCCCAAGTTTCCATTTCTCTAATCTTCTTAGAAAATAGCTTTAAAAAATACACTCAAGAATTCTCCATAGTAATTTCATTCTGAATTTGAATTTGATTAACATCTGAAAGATGTAAGGTTTGTTGCAAAAACTTATTCTTTATGTGTTAAAGCATACATTTTTCATTTTTTAAAACATTAGAAGCAGTGTAAAAACATTACATGCAACATATAAAGTTATTACTATAAATCAGGGTTTTCAATGCTCTACTTCCAATACATTAAGTTTGCTGTGCTGTGCTGCTAATGTAACTTTGTTGTAAAAAAGTAGTGACATACTACTCTTACTTCAGGGACTTAAATCCTGGTTTTACTTTCTGAAAATACTAGACTTAATCCTCATCACAGTATGTGATGTCTTTGCCTATTTTGACTTCCCTTTTCAGAGTCCATTTCTTCTCCACCTAACATTTGTTCATTCATTCACTCATTTTACCAGTTTATGATGTGTACCATGTGTCACTGCTGTACTTTGGGACAAACAGGGAATAATCCTTTTATTAAAGCAAATATTTGGGGGGCACATACTAAGGCCAATACATACATTGTTTATTTAATTGCCTTACCGGTCCTATGAGATACATACCATGTTAATATATCCCTATTTTATAGCTTAAGGAATTGCTTTTCTCCATGAAATTAACTAGGTGAAATGTGTGCAAACAACATAAAGAGGAACAACTCAACATGCTAAAATTAGTGGTGTGCACCTGAGGGCTGTGGGATTTCAGAGAAGGAAGGGATTGATGTGGTTTGAGGTGTTCAAGGATGACCACATGAAGGAAATGGGAGGTGAGATGGCTGTGAAGAGCAGAAGAGTAGGTAGAATTAGGATAACTGGAGGAAAGAGAGTTAAAGATTAAGGTCTCAAGAGATAGCATGGGGAGAGATTGAAATGTAGTATAAATGTGATTCTTATTTTATATTACCAAGGGATTCTGTCTGACAAGAGTGAGATGTGATGCTTCTCAATGCCTATCTGAAGAAATGTGGATTTTGTCTTTTAGGTACTGGGGGACTATTAAAGATCTAAGAAGGGAATTTGGACCATGAGGGATGGATTCTAGGAGGAAAGTGGACTGACCAAATAGAGGAGCACATGAAGGCTAGAGGCCACCCAAATGTAACTGAGTCTTCCTTATCTGCAGGATTGGAATAAAGGAAGATGAAAATGTCTAATTTTTTCAGACAGGTGTCAAAACTACGTCAACCTGTAAATATAAAAGCAAAGACAAGTGGTGTTTTTCTCTCATTCATGCTCTCATTCCTTCACATACTCTTCTGACTCAGGACCATTCTAGGATCTGTGGTGAGAAAGTGACCAAAATTCCACATCATTACTGCTTTCAAGCAGCTTATAATCTAATGGGGAGAAACACACCTGCGGGTGACTAAGTATAATATGAGAGAGAATAACCCTCAAAAGGATGAGTGGTAAATCCTAAAAAAGAGAAGGTCAGATGGCTTCCTGGTGGAGATGGCCTTTAAGAATGTGTATGATGTTGTCAGGCTAAGAAAGAATGAGTGGCTTTCTAGGTAGAAGGGAAACAATGAACAAAGGCAAAGGAGGATAAAGGGTCAACAATCTTTCAGGGCTGAGGCATATTCTGGGAAGTAGTATTGAAGGCAAGATGGGGTTAGATCATGGAAGGTGCCAAATCAACTGAAATGCTGACTCATTCTGAAAGCAACAAAGAGATACAAGGCTGAATATGAACTGAAGAAGGGAAGGAAGTTATCCATTTGCCCTGTTTGGAAAACAACTTCAAACAAACTTTGTTTGAAGAACAGATTAAAGAAATTGGGTATTGAAAATAGGGAGCCTAGTAAAATAGGTATTATAATAGCTCAAATGAAAGATGAAAATTTAAATTAGAAGAGTGAAAAAATGATCAGATTAATAACTGGTATTTAGTATTTGTGATAGTGGAATTGACAAATTCTTTAATTAAGTGAAGTGTGTAGGAGTCAAACATGATACCATACTTTCTAGCATGATCAGCTCTTCAGAGTGGGGAAAAACCTTCTGAGGGTAAAGGATATGTTAGGTGATTTAGAGCCAGAAAAACATCTATTTCTGCTTTATTGACTATGCCAAAGCCTTTGACTGTGTGGATCACAATAAACTGTGGACAATTCTGAAAGAGATGGGAATACCAGACCACCTTGACCTACCTCTTGAGAAACCTGTATGCAGGTCAGGAAGCAACAGTTAGAACTGGACATGGAACAACAGACTGATTCCAAATAGGAAAAGGAGTATGTCAAGGCTGTATATTGTCACCCTGCTTATTTAACTTATATGCAGAGTACATCATGAGAAACGCTGGGCTGGAAGAAGCACAAGCTGGAATCAAGATTGCTGGGAGAAATATCAATAACCTCAGATATGCAGATGACACCACCCTTATGGTAGAAAGTGAAGAGGAACTAAAGAGCCTCTTGATGAAAGTGAAAGAGGAGAGCAAAAAAGTTGGCTTAAAGCTCAACATTCAGAAAACGAAGATCATGGCATCTGGTCCCATCACTTCATGGCAAATAGATGGGGAAACAGTGGAAACAGTGTCAGACTTTATTTTTTGGGCTCCAAAATCACTGCAGATGGTGACTGCAGCCATGAAATTAAAAGATGCCTATTCCTTGGAAGGAAAGTTGTGACCAACCTAGACAGCATATTAAAAAGCAGAGACATTACTTTGTCAACAAAGGTCTGTCTAGTCAAGGCTATGGTTTTTCCAGTGGTCATGTATGGATGTGAGAATTGGACTATAAAGTAAGCTGAGCATAGAAGAACTGATGCTTTTGAACTGTGGTGTTGGAGAAGACTCTTGAGAGTCCCTTGAACTGCAAGGAGATCCAACCAGTCCATCCTAAAGGAACTCAGTCCTGGGTGTTCATTGGAAGGACTGATGTTGAAGCTGAAACTCCAATATTTTGGCGACCTCATGTGAAGAGCTGACTCATTTGAAAAGACCCTGATGTTGGCAAAGATTGAAGGCAGGAGGAAAAGGGGATGGCAGAGAATGAGATGGTTGGATGGCATCACTGACTCAATGGACATGAGTTTGGGTAAACTCCGGGAGTTGGTGATGGACAGGGAGGCCTGGCGTGTTGTGGTTCATGGGGTCGCAAAGAGTTGGACATGACTGAGTGACTGAACTGAACTGAGGTGATTTAGATTTTATTCCCAAACCTGTATTAATTAGCTATGTGGCATTTTTTCCTACAGTTTCATCAGCTATCAAATTACAGTCAAGGAATTGTTTCATGGTATAACTTTCAATTTTCAAATTCTGTGATTCAATTCAACTAAGTCCTTCCCACTAGTTCTTACAGCTTTAAACTCAGCAGACTATACTAGGAAGGAGCTACTTTTAAATTCTAAAAGACTACTCTATCCACTGATATGAACTTGGTTAAATTCTACTATTTAATAGATTTGTATACTTGAGTAGGAAATTCAGAGGTCTTTTCCTTACTTTCAGTTGGGAATGAAATTTGTGTGTTGAATATTCAGAAATAATAGAGACATTTTCTTTGTCTTCTCTTGACAACTTACTCCAGCTAATAACAATACTTTTTATCAGAAAATATGCTTAACCTGTTTAAAATTTATCTATGCCAATGTCTGTTTGTTCTGCTTTAATTTAAAAAGAAAAAATGGTACCTGATATAAAAGAATTTCATATTCATTCTTAATAAAAGCCTGTTTGTTGAGACTATTAATTTTAAGGCACTCTCATAGACAATGTGGTAGTCTAAAACCAATCCGTGTTCTCAAAGTTTGCAATTTAATTTGGAAAAAACAGCACATTAAGTAATGACACTCTATAGCATCTACAGCAAGTTTAACTGATTTGTTCTATAAGAGTTCATTGGAGGAAGATATCACTACAGGTTGGATAGCTAAAGAGGAAGGTCTGCCAATAGCAGGACTTAGGTGGGGAGAAAGAGATGCTCCATGACAGGCAACTTCAACCATTAAAGATGTCTTATTTCAATTCTACATGTTTTAGCATCCAAAATGATGCTAAGGATAAGAAGCAGTAAACTTATGGTTGGGAAGAGATACGTGTTTATTCTCTAAAAGGCCAGAGTTCTAAACTGAGGATCACCAGTAAATGCCGAATTACCAACTCCAGTTATCTGCTCAGGACTCTTTCAGTTGCAGTTATTTGAATCTTGATTCAACTGACCATTGCATATGTTCCAAACTTTCTTTGCTGTCTGGCTACTTAATATTTTTCCATCTCTTAGTCTTTTTTCTTTTAATGAATTTGATTTTTCTTCTTACCCACCAGAAGCCCTGGCGTCAGCTTTCTACCAATTTCAATAAATACACTCTGAATCATAAATGTTTTAGCCCATGATGTTAAATACATCTGAATATATCTGCACGGCTCTCAAATATTTCTCACCCTGACTTCCTGGGTTTCAATTCCTCATTTCCAAAGAATACATATATATATATAACTTTTATATGAAAATACTTGTCTAAAGACAAGGTCAAGTTCTCAAAACTGGGTCTCTTTCTTGTTTATCTAGAAATAGTATTTGCCATGTTCTAAACATGCAGATGTGTAATCTTGAAGCCATTTTGATTCCATTACCCAGAAAATCTATTGGTTGTGAAGAAGTCAGGTTACAAATTTCACCACTGTCTCTACCCGAGGACAGGCTTTTTTGTCGCTTCACACCTGAATAACTACAAGGATTTCCAGTTGGTCTCTCAAAGTCTAGTTTTTATTCACAGAAATCATGGTAGTTTAACATGCCCTGAACTCTTTTCTCTGTTGCTTTACATTCTCCATTTACTTTTAACTTACATGTCCAGGATCATTTCCCATGAATTGCCTCCTAAAACTCCCTGATTCAGCCAAATCTTCTTTCTCACTATCCTCTAAATAGATATTACAATTTGCTTCCTCTGGCCCACATGCTCCTGTCCTGCTAGAAAGGCCTTCCTCACTCCTTCATGACTATTAAAGATGAACTTAGTCCGAATTTCACCTTCTTCATGAAATCTTTTCTGAATGTTCACCTCATAGAACCGCTCATATTTCTGTAATTTGAAATAATTATGATTCTTACTGTTTGTGGCATGTTTGCCACATATGTCCACTTATCACTTATTATTTTTTCCTTGTGCATTAGTCTCATCTTCCAAATTAAATAATAGTCACATCTAAGACTTCTGGCCTATCTTCAACCATATGTGCACACAAAAGTGAACAGATAGAAGACACTGAATGAATACTTATTAATTTATTTATTGACAATATATATGAACTATAAGTAATAGTAAGTAGTATGGGAAAAAGGAAATCTTAAGGGTAGGTGAAGGAACATTCAAAATTCATTTTTAAATCTTCTGAACAGGCAGCATTTTTATTAACCTCACTTTAGACTTCAAATGAATAAAACAGCTAGTAAATTGTCATTCTGTGGAATAAATTTACTTTAGTGACACTTTAAACACCTATAAAGTTAATGAAATTAGAGTTTATTTATGCTTGAGGTTGAAATTTTAACATTTGTCTTTAACAGGAAAATAAAGCCATTTTTGATCCCATGAGTTGGGACATTATACAAAGTATCTAATTTATGGTATCTCTTTATTATTATGCTTTAATATGAAGCTATTTTGTCTAGTTTCTATTTTACATGGTAATGGTGCCATTGCAACACAGAATATTAAAACTAGAAATATTCTTAACAAGCAACCGATGTAACCTATTCATTTTTCAGATGTGGAAACCGAGAAGGGTAAGTGACCTGCCCAAGGTCACAGTCTAGTTATTGCCAGAGGTGTAGCTAGAAATTACGATTGTAGGTTCCTAATTCTATACCTGTTCCATAATCCCGTATTGTACAGTTTCAGTTTTGTACCTCATATCGACATTACTCAAATAAAGGAAAATTTACAATCGTTTTTTAAAAATTATTATTTCTCTTATTTTTCATCTAAGAATGCGAATTAGTGCCTGGTAAGTTAGTAATAAGAGCATTCTAAATAGAAGCACAGCATGAACCATCTATTGTGATGTGTTTCAACATAAGGGAGATATGAATATCTTAATTATTTACATTTCTAAAGCTTCATAAAACTGTGACTTTTTTCCATTGGTGAGTTGAGTGGAAATAGCTATGTGATTTTTTTTTTCTTTTTTTTTAGACGATAACCTTATCCTGGGCACTACGGTAATATTTGCCATGGTAGTATGAGGGATTGTTTGAAACACCAAAAATACTTAGCCTTATCTAGGAAAAAAGAGATAAACATAGTGAGTCAGCATAAATTTGCACTAGTGGCATGAGAGGATGTGAGAGGAGATGCTGTTCAGTTTTGGGGAAAGAACATGAAATGTCACAATTGTCCTGAAACTCTATCCTATAGCAGTAGCCGAACGAAACAAAGCACTACCTACTATCTTCCTGTGGCAATTTTTTAGCTTCATCAAAAAGAAGAGAAATTTACAATTCTCTATAAAACTTTCCCTGGAAGATATTATTTAGGGGAACTAGAAGGTACTGAGAAATAAAATGGAGAAAGAATAAACAGGAACTCAGACGATCAAGTTTTATGAGGAATGCTCACAGAATTCTGGTTTGCCTTTCTATAAAAACATTTTATAATCTAAACTACACCATCTCATTTGAATCTCAATGACTAATATTAGTGGTGACTGGAAGTGCTCAGTCATGTCCAACCCTTTATGACCCCAGGGACTGGGATATTTCCCCGGCACAAATGCTGGAGCTGGTTGCCATTTCCTCCTCCAGGGGATCTTCCTGACCCAGGAATCGAACCCACATGTCTCCTGCATTACAGGCAGATTCTTTACTGCTGAGCCTATTATATTACAATTTTCAAATTATATTCAAGCAGTCTTTTAAAATAAAAATTACTATCAAAAGTTCGCCTAACGAATGCTTTGAAACTTTCACAGGCAAATTAGGGATTTAAGAATAAAAGATATATTTGCTGAATAAAATATCAAAATAGAGAATTCTGATTTGAAACAATCAAGAGCCTTGTAAAGCCTGACTTAATTGTTAAGTCATGGACATACAAATGGATGGTCAGTGCTCCTCTCCTGACTCACTGAATCCTCATGATCTAGGACAAGCATGACCTTGGCGTGGAAACTTCCTTACCTGTACCATTGTTAACTGTGGTCTGGATCGTGGCTTCCGGCCCCATAGTGTCATAGTCTTCCTTCATTTCTTCTGTGGGGGAAAATTATCTTTAGCATTTGAAAATTGTAGAAAAGCTTACTATACTAAACATGCCAACCACAGGAACAAGGAAGATTCTTTTAAAGGAAACAGAGAAAAGGCTTGTTGTAAGCCTCTAAACAATAGCTTTGTTCAGGCAATTGAATGAATCCAATAGTGCTAGCTGCACAAGAACTTATTTACTTTAAGCATTACTGCAAGCTGTGAAAAACAGAGGTGCTTATTTGGGGCAAACGAAGGGCTTTTCTTCTGGTGGCAGTTCTAGTGACAAACAGGGGGAAAGATATTATTTTTTCAATAAGAGTCAAAAGCAACTAAGTATTTGCACTGACAAAAAGGCACGCTGGCTGCTATAGCTCTGGTAATGCTGGATGGCCAGAGGCAAGTCAGAATTTTTTATTTTATTTTCATGTTTTTTTCCTCTCCTTGAAGTAGCTATGATGGTGCTAATCTATGCAAGCAAAATTTTTAAAAAACCTAATTCTACATACCAGAGCTTTAAATGCCCAGTTTATAAAAAAGCACGCCAGAGGTACTGAAAACACCTGTTTCACTGTTTTATATAAACTTCTAAAACATATTTTCTTTATTCCTTTCCTTACCACTCTGTAAATAGCTTTGTTACTTGCCATTTATTCCCCAGTAGGGAATCATAGTCATTTTTGAGGAAAAACATATAGGTATAAGAACAGCTCAATGTTCTGATGAAAATATGTAACACTGAAGTTGAAGATTTATAAATGATAGAAGGTCATTTTCTACAATTGTAGTATCTTTAATGGGAAGAGTCTAGAAAGTAGAACTCTCAAATGTTCTGTTATCAAACTAAAGAATATGTGAGGGCAGAGAAGGACAGCTAACAGTTAAAAATCCTGCAAGTAAGTAAATTTAACATGGAATTTTAAAAATTGTAATTTTACAATAACAATACTAATGAGAATCAAACACGATCCAGGATAAATATCTCTCTGTGATAATCATTTTGTTTCAAACAAGAGAAACTTTATAAATAGGATTCTGTGAATTCCCAAATTTATCCTGACCATTTTTGCTTATCACATTTCAGTCATAATTATTTGGTAGAAAAACAGATTCTAGCAAATGTTACAGCAAAATTAAAATATATGTTTTACAAGTAGTATCCTGCAGCATATCTGTTCATGGGATCAGAATTGAAAAATCATGAGCCTCTTAAGGTAAAATACACATATATAAATTAGGCTAATATAATGCCCTTGGGCATAATACTGGTCAGATAATTTGAATGATATTTGTTTAAATTCTATGATCACTTTAAATCAGTCTTGGCCCTGGACTTCTTTCTTATTTAAGAAACATTTTCACAGGGACATTTTGCATAAAACATTTAGGCGTTCAATATACAGCAATATTGTATTGTCAATTTTCATAATTGATTGGTTGAAAGGCTCCTTCATCTGATATTTTTATTAGTCTCTGCAAGGAATTAAATTAAGGTATTTCTGAGAAGTTCAGTACTAGATATAAATATAACTTTTGTGTCTTTCTTCCTCGCTCCTCTCATGTGATTTCTGGTAGCCAAGAGTCAGAAGAATCATAAGTTTTCCATCTGAGAGATCAAGTCACTAAGGGGAAAACAGTTAACAGCATTTTTTTTTTTTTGCATAATAGTGGTAATGTTCAAGATTTCTGCTGCACTTCCTTCCTCATTGTTATTTTCTTATGAAAAAGTAAAGAGAAGTTACAGGGGGTGGTTGCTTCCCAAATGATTAAATGTTGCATATTCACATGTGTAGTTGGCACTTAGTGTGTCCTGCGTTCTGTAGTAATACTTTAGCTACAACCCTCTTTTACCAAAGATTGTGCAACTGAGATGGTGTCATTTTTACCCAGAAAGTACTCTGCTTCAATTTACTGAGCATCAAGCTTTTTGTTTTTTGAACATCAAGCTCAATCTATTAAAATGAAACACTAAGCTCTTTCAAGTATGTATTTGAAATGCTATTTATATGCCTATTTAATTAAGCTTCACAGGAATCCATATTCAGGACATCATCATGTAGGTTAGGAGTATCCCCTCTGAATAAAAGGCAGCCGTGGCTGTCTTTCTGCCTCACGCCTAACCTTAAACATTTTCCAAGACATCTATTACTCAGCATACTGCATCTAAAACCACATAGTACATTTGTTTTTAAAGCACTTGTAAAAGTTTGCATCTTCTAGTCACCCTTGGGATGAAGGTTTGTGAAAATAAAGAGCACTTTCTGCCACAAGATGAAGAATCCTTGAATAAGCAGAAAGAGGCCAGATGCAGGTGATTTATTTAAGTCTGTGTCAATGATAATGATGTCATGGTTTCCAGCACGCTGTGTCCACCCCATTGTGGGACGAAAGAATGTCAAGGACAATTCTAAACACAAAACTTTGATTGTGCTGGAACCGGAAAGGCACAGTAAGAACTCCACTGCGTTCTTCAGTGGAAAACCTGCATCCTGCAGACAAACTACAGAAAGCAGGGGAGAGAGAGCACAGGAGAAGGGGCTTATCTCAGAGTAAAGCTATGTGCTGAGGTATGGTGGTAGACAGGCAGGCACCAGGGATAAAACACTACTAAATAAAACAGCACCCGAATTAGAATTATTGTCTATATTGTGTGTTTTGAACAATAAATAAGAAAAATATTTTATCAGAAGAAAAATGTGTTATCTAAGAGGCAGGATAAACAATGAGTAGCTTTTTAAGACCAATTTCTTTTCATTAGACATCAAGGCACCACATCAGAGCACTTTTGGAACAATAAAAAAAAAAGAACAATAAATCATTACTAATCATTAGAACCAGACAGGTAATAGCCGGGTAACTTTCTTGGTCCAAGTAGCCAAATGAGATTAGGGATTTACATTTTATTTAATTATTGTGACTCCAGAATGCTAGTTTATTTACCATAAAGGTAAGAGCAAAGAACAGCCTGTTCATTTGTATCACAGGCACCATTAACTACAGGTGATAATGGAATCTCTAATGCATTCATAGGGATGATTGTATATTAAAACATTCAGAATTATGATCCATGACCAACACAAAAAGCTGCCATGATCACAGACCACTACAGCTTGACATGACTGTTTTGGCTGTTTTTCAATTATTGATCTTAATTTTTTAAAATTAAACTTTTTTTCCCAGAAGTTTGGAGCTGTCCATTTGTTATACCGTTATTAATTATTCCTTTAAGGGTGGAAATTCTAGTAATTGGTCCTTACCCTTGATTTCTAGATATTAAAATTTAAAGCATCAGAACATTCATTCTTATAGCCCTGCATATCTAGTTCATTAACAAATATGAATAGCTAACACCAGCTCATTTAAATAGTATGTCTTACATGAGTTCTCGCCACACTCTGTTTCTGTCACACTGCTCCCAAGAATCATTGGCTCTTATTATACATGTAAATGGCTATCATAAAAATAAAAATTTCATTTAAGATTGTTAATGACTTCTGCAGCAGTCAGACTTCCTTTAATGATCATCCTCGGCCCCTAATTAAACGTATTTATCTTTCAAGCATCTTTGGCTGAGTTCTCCCTCATAGTTGAAAATCTAAAACCTTAAGTCTTAATGGATAGAACGATAAATGTTTATGTGTGGGATTGCTGATACTCGAGAAACCTTCACCGAAAGCAAAATTGGAAACAGAAAGAGTACGAAACTTGGCACAGTATGTTAAGGAAAACGAAAAACAAATACACTACACTCAAACTGCCATCGGTCTTTTTTTCTCCTTTTCTTCACATTTAATTTTCTTTATAGTGGAAGTGCTTTTATTATCTCCCTTCTAGTATACCAAACAATTACTCTGCCTACGTTCGATGTTTTATAGTCTGTGACATCACAATAGCATATAGGTAGACTCCTGTGCTTACTTATTTCCTTCCCATCCACTTCACCTATTTATAAAAATGCTATTGTTATGTATAGCATAAGGAAAAAAACAAAGTGGGGTAAATCATGATAGCTCTCATTGGGTCTTGGAACAGAGATTAAGGAGACACCAAGGTTTGAATTAGACGGGGCATTAAAATTTTTTTTTAACAGGCCACCTTAGCAAGTAGAGATGAGCAGAAGGAGTTTAGGGGGATATGACTAATGATTAATTCTCTTTTATTTTGTTAATCATTTCACACCTTGGTGATGTTTCATGAGTGAATTTTAGACCATGACATTTCCATTTTCACAGTGGCATCTGAAGTTTTAGTTTGAACATAATTTACCTTATTTTTATTATAGCTGGCCTTGGACCATTTCTACTTCCCCAGAGATTCCCACCAAACAGCAAGAATCATTATCGAGTACTTAGCTGTTAAATAATAAGAAAGCTACCTGACCAGGTAGAAGTGTGAAATCACATTCACACTTAATAAAAGGGAATGATTAGATGGTTGAATTACAATAGGAGGTGTCAGACAGACACTGAAACTACATTAAACTGACATTATTTGGTTTGTATCACTACACAAAACTTTCAAATACATGTCAGTTGTGACTTCTGAGGTTTGCTTCCATTTTCCGTCTTGAGAGGGCACATCTTGATCTGTTGTATAAATTGGCACACTGTACATGTGGTGCAAATCCTTCACCGTTGTGTGTTTAAAACGTAGTTCATATTCAACTTGCATCCAAATGGAAACATAATCCCTTCCTAAGATGTCAGTGCTGTAATGTGATAACACAGCTATCATTTCATAATCTGTCGCCAGCTTTGGTATCTCTATTCTTCGAGGGCTCTGGGAAGAAATATTTTAATGACTTGGTTGTGGAGTTTCCACGAGGTGGGACAATTTGAGATGGCACAGAAAAAGGCCAAGTGTTTTTAGACACTCACCTGGCCCATCTACAGAGGCTTGTAGAATGTCGCTGTTGTGCCAGGCATGTTCCACTCCACCCTCTCTTATCTCATCTTCCTCTTCCTCTCTTGGCAACAGAGCTTGGCTCACGTGTGGGGAGGACTCATGGTTGGGCACGCTAGCTGGACTTCTCTCCTGGTCCAGAGGGTTAGCAATCCCGTCCTCCTCAGCAATCTGAGGCTTGTCGTCTTCATCAGTTTCAGAACCCGTGTCCACTACATTGTCATAGTTCACCACTGAAGAGAAAGCACAGACACACACTCTCTAAACACTCTGTTGAAAAATATCAGTTGCCCCTTAATTGTTTAGTTAAATAGAAAATAATGAATATGTTCAAAACTTAATTACTCAACCACATCAGGAAAATAAAATGAATGTTTTTCATGTTTTAGCATTTGAATTCGTATTCAGCTCTAGCTGGGTACTCTTTCTGATTTCCAACAATTTTTTGCTAAAAAGATGGGAAAATTTGAAAAGGCACAGAAACACATATACTCAAAAATATGCCCATATACACAGAAACATACTGCAATATGCACTTTTGACAGTCTACACAAACTTATAAAATAGATCTGCAACTGACAATTTTATTAGTTTAGTGACATGGAGTGTTTACTATAAAACATACTATAAATACGATGTGACTTCACTATATTAGCTGTGGTTTTATTCCTAGAAACAGTAGACACACACACACACAAAATGTCCATCTATTTACTCAAATACATGAACACATACACAAACCTGTTCCATCTGAAAGGTTCACTGTTGCTTCTACATCAACCGTCATGTGCTAAGGCCATTTATATCCCAATCTTTTAAGCAGAAAATGAGGAAAAGCCATATCTTCTGGGCCATTAATACTACTATTGAGATGTCTTCATAGTGCCATAATTACAGAAGATTTCAAAGTGACACAGGCAAGATCAACACAAATGTTAAAATAACTCACGAGAACCGGCGGACTGCTTTTGCAGCCCTCAGCTCCAGCAATGCTCAGTAGCTTTTCTTAAAATAGACAGCCTGTAAATAAGGTCTGTGAACTCAATTGAAGGTGGCTGTTTCTGAATTAGTCAGCCCTCACAGGCTCTCGGCCTACATGCTAGTACATAAATTGTCCACTTTACCACCAGACAAGAAAGATTAGAGTAATAAACACGGGGCATTAGCTCAGCTAGAGAAACACACCAGCCGTTACGCACACACAGGATTGCCAAGAACTGTTAACCCAAACTCTCCAGAAACACACACAAAAAAACAAGTTAGAACCATGACATCATGGGAACAAGAGGGAGAGAGAAAGAAAGAAAGGGAAAAAAAGGAGCCCGTGGAAAAAAAAAAAGCGCAAACAATTTTCAGGTTCATTTTGATTTCTCTGCGCCTAATAAAGCAATCCTCCGCTAAGTTATCCACTGAGCTATCTCAAGTGGTTCTTGCCAGCTATCGGATTATACAAAAGTGGCAGAAAAGGAGGAAAAAAAATGAAAAGGACTGTGTGTCGGGTTCATAATGCTTTTGGAGAATTCTGGAAACATGTCTAGTTACAAATTTTAGTCAGTCATATCTGTTTGCTTTGACAGGTTCCCAGGGAGTAAAAAAGGAACAAAAAGAGAGAGATTTTTTTTGTCATGTGAGGCTGGGGACAAAAAGATTACACCGTGCATATCTGCTCATAATATGATCTTTGTATAATCCGCGGGTCTGCACTTGCCTTCGGAACAACTGCACAACAGGTGCAAATTAAAATGAAAACGGCAGCGGAGCCGGGCAAACAGAATCTGCTGACCTGGTTTGAATACCAATTGACGGGGGAAACAAAACCTTTTCAAGAGGTGTGACCACAAGGGCTTAGGCAAGTTCAGGCTGGGTAATGCCCTCAGATCTACAAAAAGAGAGATATTCTAACATCTCTGCTCTAGCTGTGTGGTCCAGATATACCTTAGTACAATCAATAATGTGCTTTTTTTTTTTTTTTCCTGGTGACTGAGATTTAACCATTTCTTAGCAACAAGCAGAAGATTCTTTACAAATGTTCTGAAGGCTGAGTTCGGGTGGGGGTTGGGGGGGTGGTGGTGAGAGTGGTGGGGGTTACAACAAAAGCTCCGGAGGCCTGGGAAGCTTTCAACCCACCTCCTAAAAACTGATCTCTGGGCACGGGAGGAATAAAGAAAGGTCCAGAAGGAGTGAATAAAATTATCTAAGGCTGGACAGGCATTAAAAGGCCTTTATCCTGGAAAAAAAACCATGCCTTTTAAGGTCTTTTTCTGCATGGACCACAATATCCCATGTGACACGTGAGTGTTCCTGCAGCAATACAATTGAAATATTTTCTTGTGAAAAAAAAAAAAGAAGAGAGATAAATGATTTATGAACAGCCCTTGAGGAGTCCCAAATATCAGAACAATCTAAACAAGCAATGAAGTCATGTCTCACCATATAGGGTCAGGAGTACAGCATCCATCACCTTCACAGGGCAACAATACTTCACAACCTTTAGGGTTCTCGCTCGCAAATAGTAGTAAATACTTTTAAACTAAATAAATAACTGCTGTCAAGCTCACTTACAGAAGCAGTAGGCCATCTTTTCCAGAGTGTGTTAACGAGGGTATCCATTCTCATTGGATGGCTTCCCAGAACCATTATG
Organism: Oryx dammah; assembly: GCF_014754425.2. NCBI lineage: Eukaryota > Metazoa > Chordata > Mammalia > Artiodactyla > Bovidae > Oryx > Oryx dammah. The sequence continues at coordinate 83,705,941 of NW_024070211.1, forward strand.
TTGGTATCCTACTCCTACTTTTAAAAAATCCAGGTAAAACAATTCATAACAAAGTTTTTCTATCTGAACTCAGGGTAGGTCATTTCATTCTGTTCTTTCTGGCTGACCCTCTGACAGTCAAAATTAAATCTGCTACTATGGACATGATACTTTCTTGCTGCCTCCCTCATCCATCACCTCCCTCCACCATTGAGTGCCCCCACCCCACACCGCCACTTCTAAATCCCCAGGATTTTCCTTTAAATTTTTCTTTTAGGTCCAGTCAGTGGATCTGCCAAGTGTAAGCACTGGGGACATTTTCACCACAAATTATTCCTACTACAGAATGGCTAATATATGATGGGTTTACCTCCATTTGTATTAGGAAGTAAAATAAACTCATTTCCCCATTTTTTCCAGTTTTCATTTTTTGTCCACCATCATCCCCATTGGCATAAGGACCTTAATAATGTAGCTTTGTCTCTGCAAACAAGAGATTTCATTTTGTTTAATAACCAACATATACTGATTTCAAATGAGAGTCATTGGGCAGAATATATTAGTCTGGTATTGATTTTTAAACTTATGAAACATATTTTTTATTCAACATTCAAAAGCATAGAGCCACCTACATAGTGTAACAAAGTTCTAGTTGGTCCTTACTTTAGGCCAAATAAACCACCCTTTGCACAAGTCTCAGCAAAATTTTATACATGTATTAGAGCTACATGGCTGGCAGAAAAACAGACAGTTACTTCAAAACCACAAAGAAGTGGGAGCCCAAAGAATTCCTTTCTGCAATTCAATAAACAAGAGGAAAGATGTACTGTTTGCTGGCTCAAAATAGACACTAATTTTACATCTGTCTCTGAGGCACAGCAAAAAGCCAACTAAAGAGCAGTAATAAATGTCCAAAAACAGCATCAGTATCCAAAACTCTCCTAGTAATCTTCAGAGGAATTAATTACAATTCTGTGTAACAGTTGCATTGGCAAAATGCACCCATAATTATACACAGGTACTGTACTGTATTACAGGGAAATTTGCCATGTGATACTATGTTTACATGATAATTGATGGATAAGATAAAACTATTTGCATATGAAGTGCATATGAATTATTGGCATGGCTCCCCATTTTATGTGGAATCATATTAAAGTTTCATTTTCTCTAAAACTGTATGTGTAATATGGGGTTACCAAAGGGTATAAAGCTGATACTTAAATTTGCTTTATAGCAAATGGGCCTGGAAAGATATATCTGAATGTGCATTACTAAAAACCTGTATTTAAAAGGCTTCATAGTTTATTTATAATAAGCATTCTTTTCACCTCACCAGATTGCATTAAATCCTCTCTATTCTTCCTTCTAAGTAAACAATACTCTAAATTTTATCACCAGACCAATTAATTTTACAAATCATATGCAAAACAAATAATGGTGTCCCTTTATTGCCTGTTGATACAACTTTTTTCAGATTTTTTGTATTCTGGTGACATGTAACAGAATAGTAGCAAAACTTGACATTTTTATAATGTCCATACCTGACGGAAAATTTCAGCATTTGCAAAAATGGCCTATCATAGCATTTAAACATTGCTGATAATTAGCTTGACATTTGAAATACCAGAACTGTTGTTTTGAAGATGCCCTATACAATGTTACCTAACTAACCCCTTTTCATACTTATATGCTTTCTCTACATTATTCTGTCAGTTATAGTACAAATAAGATATCAGTTGCTAATGTATTAACATGTCAAAGAACTGATATGAAGGGGCAATACTTCATCTTCACCAGAAGCAGACATTTCATTGACAGAAAGGAAAATTACATATGCAGATTATAGAAAGTTAATTGTTAATAAGGCAGTCAATAATGATTTTCTATAACTCCACTCAAGCTAAGTGTGCCAATAAGTCTTCTGATGCCGTCATCAAATATTTATATAATACCTGCAAAGTGTTGAGTCCAGAGGACACAGGGATGCGCTATTCTTACCTCAGGAAGCTTCCTGTCTGTTGGGTGGCCAAATACTTTGTTTGGGTTTTCCACAAGATGTTACTGAAATATCCAAATGAACTTTTTGGCCAACCCAATATTTGGAGATATAGCATTATAGAACTGTAGTGCTAAAAGGACACTTGCGGTCAACCCTGGACAAAGAAGTTTTACAGGTACAATGAGGGCAGATGATTCATCCAAGAGCACAGCTCCAGGCACACTACAGCCACGTGGAAATATACATAATAATACACACTGTCCAAGAAGAATGCAATCTAAATTTAAACTCCACACAATCATAGTAAAGGAATAGAAATCCCTGGGACTTTGCGTGGTTTTATGCCCCCAAATGAAAATTGTCACTTAATTTTAAATTGCTTTGATGATTGTTACTTTCATGGATCCCTTTAATTTGAGTTATAGAAGCATACCAATTTGATCAATTACCAGAATCTAACAATACACCCATGTTTCCCACAATACTTTGAAAACAACAGAAATAAAGCAGCAGTTCCCAGAATTACGAGCTTGAAGACCTGTCTTCTTGTCCCAATCCCAACATATAACCAGCTGTGTGGCCTTCGCCTACCATCCAAGGAAACTTGGTATAAATGGGAAAAAACAATGATAAGGGGCTCCCTGTCTGTGAGGCTGCCACAAGAAGCCTACAAAATTGCCTGTGTGATTGCAGTTTGTGGAGCATAAAACACTGATAACTGCCAAAATAATAAAGATGGGACCATGGCTCCAGTGTCTTGTCTGAGCTGAGCTATGTGGTAGCTCTAAATGACACATGCAGATCTGAATGTGTGCCAGTTACAGTTCTGGTGTTGGTCCTTCACTTTAAGATTGATTTGCAGGGGCTTCCCTGGTGATCCAGTGGTTAAGACTCTACACTCCCAATGCATGGAGCATGGGTTCATGGTTAGGGACTAAACATCCTGTATGCCACATGGTGTGGCAAAAAAAATTTTATTTTTAAAAATTGATTTGCAAAAGTATCAAGTAAGAGGTCCATGATAGGAGAGCGTATGCTTCATACTTGAGCTAATACATGAGACAGACATACAACCTCATTTTAGAAATGTTTCTTCTGGTAATATGGCTTAAACTTTAAAAGAAGTCCTTTGGAATTTTCTGAGTCATTTGGTTTCCTAAATCTCTTAGATATATGGAGAACATTTCTATTTGAGCCACTGGGTTATGGTTTAGTTGCTTTCTTAGAATGTCTTTATGTGTGGTAAGTGTTGGGGGATGTTCTAAGACTTTTCAACTGAACACTGACTTTTTATTCCTTCCTTTCCCCCCAAAAATTTGATTTCCAGGTACTATGCTATTAAAAACAGATTGCAGCTCTTCAAGGATTTTTATCCAGCAACTTGTTTTTCCAAGATTTATCCTTGATACCCCTTCTTTATCACAGCTCACTTGTCTCCTCTGCACTTGGATGGATAAAGATCACAGGACTCAATCAAGGTTCAAGTTCTCATTTAATAAGCAGGGTGGGTGGCGGGGATCTCATGACAGACACAACAAGGCAAAGCAAATTCAAACAGTGATTTTTTTTTTTCTTCTGAATTTGGATATGTGTTACTGAAATGCATGAGCCTTAATTTCACTATTTAAAAATGGGAATAACTTTATCACTTGGGGATGCAAGATTAAGTAATGCTGGAAGAAGGGACCATGCCAGTTTGAAATATTCCCATGGAATGTGCTCTCCAGTACAAAACACTGATATAAAAGAACTACTATGAACATACTACAGTCAGCCTTTATACAAACTAGCTTGGTCACTTTAATTTTTTATCCCAGGAACATTCAAAGGCATTAAATCTGCATTATAAATTAATGAATTGTAAAATGTCAGCTGATAAAACAAAAGCAGTTTTGAATATAGGGATAGAAATGTTTCCATTTCAGATTAGCTATGTAAAAAATATGCATATTAAGCATAATGAGAGGAAATTCTGCAGTGCAGTGGCCCCAATGGGAAGGGCAAGTTCTGAGACTCCACCAACTTCCTATTATAGGATCATCTTGGGATGACTGTAACCACTCATCCCCTCTAGAAATGCTAGCAGATTCTCTGTACCTGAAAGCACTTTGCAGTTTTATGTTAGAGATTTTTTAAAAAAGGTTAAAATTTCCAGAAATTTGCTGGGGCTCCACATAAGTTCCCACATGCAGGTAATAACATGTCAGTTATATAATTTTCCTCTCCAAACCTCTTCCTTATAAAGGAAGTATAAAGGTAACGGCAAATAAAAATAAAAGGATCCTCCCTTCCCCAAACTATCATAAAAACAGTATTGGTCAGAGAATTCGCACAGTAAATTGTTATCTTTCAAGAAGACACCATATTCCTAGGTCACAATGTTCTAAGTGAAATTTATGCTTACCCAAAGACTTAGTATCTGTTTTATTGTTGTTGTTGTTGTTTTACAAAAACAAGCATTTAGGGTTTTCCTTTGTATCTAGAACTCATAATGGTTTTGATTATCTTATTTAACTCCCACCAAAGGAAACTGCTCATTGTATTAATGTTTGAATCATACATGATTCCTTCCTCTTCTTTCATTTAGTGAGTTTTTGTAGTTGTAATTTCTGTCCTCTAGCAATATTTTCAGCTTCACTTTCTTGCTACATCTATCATGAGCTTATGCTCTATGGATATAACACTTAGCTAATCTATACTCCAGAACACAACTTCAATGACTGAAAAAGTCTAACAGCACCTTCATAAGCAAGCCCAGTGTGATGGCACATTGAGGGAAGACCACCAAACAATTGCTATACACAAATATTTTTCTATGCATTATATATTTATTTGCCAGCAATTCCACAATGTTTTATTAATTCATCAAGTGACTATGTCTCCCAACAATATGTCACAAGGAAAGATTTTTAGAAGATTCTCTAATCACTAGAATCCATGCTCATTCAACAATCTGCTTTATATCAACAATCAAAAAGAAAGTATCAAGAAATTATACAGAAAAGTATGCTGATTATCATGCCTGAAGGATATTCAAGAGGAATGTGAAAATAACTGTAATTTATTTAGGACCTGGAAGTATGAAATAATAAGCCTCTGAGCCATCAAAATTGTTTTGGTATTTTTTTATCTGACATGAGGGCAGACCTTGTCTAGCTTTAAGTTTTATAGTAATAAGACCTTGGAAATAAAACCTTGAATAAACTGAATATAAAGAAAGGGGAAATGTGTCCTTGTGTAAATAGATATTGTGTCTATCACCTTCCTCTGAAAAGGTTACACAACTTTCAAAGCCCATAAAAGGTGTAAAGTCAGTAACTGCCAGGG
>NW_024070211.1:83713748-83716248 GCF_014754425.2 Oryx dammah
TGGGAATAGAGAAATTTGAGGACAACTTAAAAAATTTAGATTACTTGCCAAATAATGAAAATCCATGTTATGGAATTATCTCCAGGACAATTTTCCAACCTCAGTGCTTAAAAGCAGGATATAATTTTTTTCACTGACTGATATTGGCTTTTTATATCTAATAATCACCAGGAATCTATGAAATAAAATTATACATCCCATTCTTGGCTGGAATAACTGAGTCACATACATGGCTTAGCTTGTTCAAATTTTCTACTTTAGGAGCTAGAGTGGGAGTTCTCTTTACACTTCTTTACACCTAAATAGACTAAATCAAGGTCAGGTCTTAGTTCTGAGGCTTACGTTGGTGGTATAAATTATGATCAAGGTCAATGAATTAGAATAATGTCACAAGGCAAGGGACAGAATAATGGACAGATCGATGTTTCAACCTTCAGAATATTTAAATAATTGGAGGGGGCTTTTAGATGACAGGGCATATGGTTGAGTCTTTTGAGTCTTCCTGCAGTGGGTTTCACCCAGACCTTTCCCGTTTCTGCCACCCAAACAGCATGTAAACAAACAGTGCAGCAGCAAGTTTTTAGGAGCAGGAAGACCTGTGCTTGGAACAATCTGGTTGTCAGAGACACAGCTCTGTTTGGACACCACAACTCTTATCTGCAGCCTTGCTCTAAAAGTAGTTCAATGACCACCCTTCCATTCCCTCCCTTCCTCTCCTTCAGTTGAGAGAGAGAGAGAGTCAGACAGGTGACCTGGTGCCGTTCCCTAGTATGGTTCAACTGCTTTTTCATGGGCCCCAGTCCCTACTTGCTGCTGCTTCATTTTCAGGTAGTGGAATTTGCTGACCCTGGCCGCTTGGTGGCCTAAGCCTGGATGTGGCAAAAAAGCAGAAAGTCACAGTACTTCTGGGTTCATCTGAGTCACAAAAGGGCTTTCATTTTAGACCTTTAGTTAGTGCAGTAATTTCTACAGACTACCCTCCTTCACTGCAAAGAGAGACCAAATCATATGCTTCTTCATTTTTACCTCAAGTAACAGGTTGTACAAATTAAACAATCACACCAGTGTTTGTTTTCGAAAAAAGAAAAAAAAAGTAAATTTTCACTTCCTGAGGTGACAAGAAAAATTCCTCAAACGGATAAAGATGCCACCCTTTTGCTGTAAACAAATAAGCCTAAAGTCTTCATTCCTTATTTCTTTTGGATATAATTTACTAAGTCCTGCCTAAGTGTTTTGGATGTAAGACGCCCTTTTCTGTGTTAGCTTCATTTCAGTCATCAAGATTATCTCTTTCTTAGTTGACAGCTGCATGATCTATGACCCACACCCTTAAAAAGAGGACAGTTTGAAAGTAACTACGAATTTTATCCATTCTCTGCCCACAGTTATCTTATGAAGTATTGATAACACATTATCTTGCAGAGCAGAATAATACTGTACAAAATGATACTAAGATATTGAAGACTTCTGCCTTACTGAAAGTTATTATTCAGAAGTTTACATAGTCTTCAAACACTTATCAGAAGCCCTGGGCAAAAAGAACAGAACCTCCATTTCATTGAGATACAGTGGAATGTTAGAGGTTTAGGGCAGATAAAGGCCAATCCTCAAAAATTCAGACTCTTCCTTGATAATAGAACAACTACATAAATTAAAATAGTTGTCTCTCGTGGAGGTGAAGACCTGGATAGGGGTCTTCATACACTGACTGTAGCATTTTATATCAAGAACTGCCATTTGTAATGTATTATGGTGGAAAATCATAGAATCATTTTACAAATCACTTATGGTATTGGGCCCAGAGAGGCCAGACTACTGCATATGTGTATACATATTTTAGTGAAGAATACAAGTAATATATCAAAATACTTAATTTAACTCTTTTAAAATTAGTTTTAGAGTGGCAGAATTATCCAGAATCTATATAATAAGTCCATGAAAGGGTTTTCATATTTTAACTTACCAAGGCAGGAAAAGAAAGCTATATATCATTGTGCCTTTTCAGTTTTCAAGCCAGGGGACACTGATATTGTTAAGACTTAGAATAAGTCACTCTTCAAATATTTTTTTACAAAATAAATTAAAAATTAATCAGTACCCACTGGAACAGCTAATTTAATACTTTTGAAAGAGGAAACTATAGACCCAACATATATAAACTTGTTCAAAATTTCAAATTACTTGACAAATGAAAATATATCAAACTTATGTTTCATAGAGATATTTTTTTATTTTGGGTGTGAATAGTTTATTTTCCTTTACAAAGCATATGAATTTTAATAGAAAGACATAGAAGGTGTATTTTCCCACTACTATTTTTCAATTGACAACATTTATATCATTCTTTATCTTTTTTTGACAGAGTGTGTTTATATTTACACGATACATTTTAAAGCAAGGACTACACTGGTCATACATATGAGAAACCATTAAAAAAGTTTAGAACTAAAATATATATCATTTTCTTAAGCTGCACCTGTCTTTTTGCACACACACTCTG
>NW_024070211.1:83718748-83723748 GCF_014754425.2 Oryx dammah
GGTAATTAGCACAGCAGGATAATTGATGTGTAGATTGCAGCATGAACAAATGCTTTGACTTGTTTGTTCTTCTCACGCTTCCACATTCGTTCTCTCTACCCACCCTCTCCCCGCTTTGAAAACCCAACCTAGCTAATGAACACCTTACCTGCTTAGTTAAGCTGATTATGGATATACATTAGTCTAAAGGAAGCATCTTGTGAAAGACACTCAGGTGGTACCTTTCGCTCTCAGTTGCAAACCTTGTCTAACCTTTCTCCCTCCAGAGCTTCCATTTGCAGCCCCCAACAGAGGCAGAATAATGCCACCCAACCTTTCGTGGAGTGGGGTGGGAAGAGAGGTGAAAATGGATGTCAGAACTGGAGAAAATTCCTTAAGAACCTTGCCCGACTAGCAAATGCAGTGTCATTTTAGACAGCATTCATAGACTTTCCACTTTAGGGAATCTCAGAATTATAATTACTGGTAGCTTTGCTGTTTCAACAATCTCAGTGTCTCAGAAAGTTATGAAATTTAATTCTTTACCAACAAATTTAAAACATATCCATGCTTTTACTTTTAGGTTGAAGTTGCATCAGCCATTCAGAGGTGGTCAGACATGTGAGGATCCTCTTACCCAGAGCCATTTCCTTCCCTCCTCCTTCATTTTTTGCCCTGAAATTAAGAGCTCAAGTTCTTTTATATTGGCAGTTAGACCTGGCAATCTTGGCCCACCTATTGGGGAGCACATCCAAAAATGCTTGCACTGGGTGGGCAAGACAATTTCATATGTTCATTTGATCTCTTGGAAAATGCCATATACCATCTCCTTTCATTTTCCCAAATAGGCCCTAAGTCAGAGGTCAAAGGATATTGAAGCTTCCTTCCTTCCTTCCCATGTCCCTCTTCTCCTTTTCCCCAATCTAGAAGTGAACAGTTTTTCTGTTCAGTTAAGACTGAGTATATACACACATACACTAATGTAAATAAATATATATATGTGTATATATTATATATATATATATATATATATATTTTCTCTTCAGGACTCTGTTTTTGCAGAACATATTATACACATACCATATTTCCAGCAAGGCTCAGCAGCTCTTTTTTAGATGAATATTTATCAGGCCACAGAGCTCTTGACTGTGGGTATTCCTAGATCCCAGGGTATTTTAATGCTCATTAATCAGTCGACTGTTGCTTTTTTTCTTCACTCAAACACTTGTTTGATGACTCATAAGGGCACCGTCCTAAGATTAAGGATCAAGCTTAATAACTGTAAATTTCAGAAGACTGATTTTAAAGTTTGATAAAAGTTGAGAAGCACTTTGGTGTTTACAAGTTATCATACTTCTCTAAATGTCACCTCCTAAATTCTTCACACCCCTGTTCTGTTTTATTATAAACACAAGCATTTCTCTGGCTGCTCAGTATCTGGGCAGTAATAGTAGCTTTAATTTTACAAATGAGTGAGTTCTGATGGTGTTGGCCTCTCCTGCTCTAACCGATGGTAACAATGGGGAAATATGATGCGGATAATTCACAAGAAGCTTATGAAAAAGTAGAGAAAGTTTACATAAGTGACTTTTATTCCTTTGCCTATGAAATCTATAGTAGTGTAGTGTTAATTGTTCAGTCATGTCCGACTCTTTGTGACCCCACAGACTGTAGCCCGCCAGGCTCCTCTGTCCATGGGATTCTCCAGGCAGGAACACTGGATTAGCTTGCCATTTCCTTTTCCAGGGGATTTTCCCAACCCATGGATTGAACCCAGGTCTCCTACATTGCAGGCAGATTCTTATTGTCTAAGCCACCAGGGAAGAGGTTTATATACAATCTATGGTATTTACTACATGTCTAACATACCTAAATATGTCCTTTCTTTGACTGCTGGATTTTGTTTATGACCATCAAATGTGCCCTGTATACTTTATTTACTCCTTCCTTTTATTTATTCTCTGAGTTACTCTTACTTCCATCTTGTTTATTCTTCATGAGAGTATACTTCTGACTAAAAAGAACACATTTTCTCGTAACTCTCTAGCTTCTTCTCCCCATCTATGTTAAAGATAAACTAATAAGCCATAAAAAAGGCACCAGACCACCTGGACATACTGAGGCCCCTTTACCCTGGCAGCATGGTGACCCTTAACCAGAAGCTGAGTAAGGAATTCCAGGTTTACGTGCCCTTCTTGATGAGTCCATCTGGCCGCCCTGATGGGCCAGTTCCAAAAAGGAAGTGAAGAAAGAGGAAACCACCTTGTACTGGAAGTTGGAAAAGCTCAGCAATATGAGCGCTTCTATCTCCCGTACAATTTCTTTTTCTATGGGCTCTGGAGTCCAAATGCTTACATTTGAGCTCTAGCTTCTCTACTTACTAACTTGTGAGTTTTGGCAAAATTATTTAATCTGCTTCAGGGTCTTCCTCTCTTGAACGGGCAATGATGACAGTATCTATCTCACTGGTGGCTATGAGGATTAAGGAGTTCACACAAGTAAAAGACCTAGAGCTCAGCACAGTGTGTGTTCAATAAATGCTAGATATTATTATTGCTGTTGTCATTATTTGCTAAGTTCAGGGACAGTTTTAGGTGAGAGGAAGTTCTGTGTATTTCTCTCGTATAATACTTTTGTGATTGTAGCCTATGATAATTTACAATAATTGTACTGGGCCAATAAGGTTTTATTTTTTTCTCGGTTTCTAGTTTGGCAAAGGGCACTCGAGGGCATTGAAAGATCATAACATTTAAGCATGAAACATAAAATTTAGGAGTTTGGAGGCACCTACTATGGAATGGGGCAGTCTAGATATTAAACTAGGTGTGGAACCACCACCCTATATAAAGTAAACAGCAGAATTCTATTTTGCAGAAGCAGTAGCTCAAAGTTCAAGATGATAAGGGACTTACTGAAAGTTCATGCAGCTAAGTGGTGAAATTGAGTTTTCCATTTTTCATCTGTCTGACCTCAAAATGAAACATCTCTCTGAATGCAGCATCACTTTTCAATACTGTGCACACAAGGTACATGCTAAAAAGGGATTTTATGGTGTTTGACATTTATGTTGCACACATTCAAAAGAGATAAAAATAGACTCCATGCTGCTGATATAATTACTAGAGGCTATAAAAGCCATGCAAAAATCTGGAGAGGGGGCGTGGGAATAGTCAGGGGAAGAACATAAACAAGGGAGCGGTGACACAAACTAGGACAACATACTGTCCTTAATTCCTTCACAGAACTCCCCACGGTTCTGGTAGAGTTCCACCATGTAAGATCAAGCCGTCGCTCTGAAGTTGGAAATCTCCCCATTTACAACAGTGGCGATGCCAGCAAGCCACAGGTGGGCACTACATGAGCAGGTGAGAAATGCGACTTGAAAGGGGAGGATGAGGATTTGGTGCCCCTGGAAGAGTACATCCATCCTAATTACCCTGCCTGCGTGCGCTGCTTATGTCATACTTAGGTATTTACTCTTTAGTCGGGTGGTTCAGGAGAGTTTTAGACAAATGAGCATCCATGTCTTAGAAATCCCAAAGAAAAATTTAGCAGCCTCAGGAAGAGTCAGGAGCTGAACTCTCAGCCTGCCCGAGCTGTGGGCAAGGAAGCCGCACCATGACCCTGAACTGGCATCCCTGCCCATGGCCAGGCGGCAGCATCTCAGCTGTAAACTGAGAGAAACCTAAGAATGCACCTCTGCCCTGCACCTCAGAAGGAAGTAGGCTGCAGAGGAAGCGGGCTTTGGAAGTCCGAGTGGAGTCTGCACACAGAAGACAGGGAGCGCTGTTCAGAAAAACATGCTTGGTTATTTCCTTCTGGCTGCTTGATCATGACCATTCCAATTTATCAAATGGAAACTAAAACCCACACTAGTAGGACATCCTAAATGACAAACTCCCCTTCCACTCCAGCAGCACCACTCACATCCCTAACATCACAAACCCAACAAAACCCAAGACCACCTGTACCCTGGAGTAAGCACAGCTCTAAAAGCCCAAATCCTTGCCTTCCTGGGCTTGCTGGTTGGGAATCAGGCAGCTGGGAGCAGCTGACACTCAGACCCAGTTGGATTTAGCACTAGGTAAAATTTGGTCTTGAACCTTTGTATCTTCCTTTTGGGATCAGCACCAAGGTGGATGCCTTAACACAGAATTGGTGGCTGTTTTGAAAGCTGGCCTTCCTTTCCACCAATCATGGGATCGCGTTCTTCAGCCAACAGTGACCATGAAACCAAATTCATCATTCTTGAGGAAAATGACAAAAACTGGGATGAAATGATTTTCTAAAGGTTATAAGCTGAGTCAGGGGTGGCATGAGGATTAAACTGTGCAGCGTTTAAGATGTCCAGCTTAGCATGGGATTTACAGAATTCAGATTCAGAATTGTTAAACTTGAGCAATGCTTTAGGAAAGGGCAAGTGACTTATGGTGTTTGAACAGAGACTTCCTGATAGATATTTTAGGCTAGTTCATAACAGACTTGAGTATTAAACTACGTTGTATTTATTGCAGCATTTTCAAGGGAAAATAGATACTAATTTTACTTTCAAATCTTTAAAATCAGAACTGTAGAAAAAAATGGGTGGTTTATAATTACACCTGACTTGCAGCAGGTCTGAATCGGGTGCATTTTTGAAGTTAGCTCCCTGCCTAAGCTGTGTTCCTGGGTCTCTGTAGTGAAGGAGTGGTTTTAGAAACTGGAAGTGTGGGAGTCGTGGAAGGAAGAGATGAGGAAAATGCACAGAAAGAAAGGACATGGGAAACAAACACATTTAAATTTGTTACTACTCATGAGCTCATATTTCTAGCACTTTGCAGAGGTCCTATGGAAGCTGTGAGTTCCAATATAGAAATACTACAGTCACTAAATTGGTGTTATATTTAAATCTACTTAGGAAGTAAGAGTCTATCTACATTCCTCATAAGCTTTTCTCAGGTAAACCTGGAAAAGAGAAGTCCACTGGAGAAAAGATCTTTCTAGCATTTAATCCTCCGTTTTCCCGGAAAAACACAATTTGT
>NW_024070211.1:83728748-83809718 GCF_014754425.2 Oryx dammah
GTAATTCCTAATTTCTTTCTTTCCTGGACCAATCCTCATTACTTCTATCATGGTTAATAGTGACTCGAATGGGGAAACTTTTTTGCAAATTCTTCAATATATTGTGTATCTGGTATTAAAAAAAAAAATCATTACCCAAATTACAATAGTGGATGTCGTGAAAATGTTTGGTGGAGTATCCAATAAATTTCATTCAGGTAACTAATGAATCCTCCTTCCTCAGTCAACACCCCCCCTTAAACACACATACACACCCCACATTGGTCTTAGACCCTGTTCTTGCACAGTCATTCACAGAGCGGCCACGGCTTAAGCTCCAGTACTGTATGAGAATGCAAACAAGCAGATTTCACAGTCAGATGACACTGAGACTTACATTCACGGTGCCAGACTCTCTTCACTGACTGCTCTCTCATCCTGGGCCAGCTAAGGGATCTGAGAACCTGCTGCAGTTAGAAAAAAGTCACCTGACTGCTAGGTTTCCCTCCTGTTTATTCTCAGTCACCCCAGCTCTCTTGGTCACCACCAGCCAGGCTTCCCTATCACTATCCTGGCCAGGGAGACATCCCTCGGTGTGGTATACTGACCTCTTCTTGGAGAAATGTATACAGAAGAAAATGGGCTATCATCCTCTGTATCTCTCCTGTATCTCATCCTATCATCTCTCCATCTCCAGAGTCTCCCATGTGCCTGAAACACCCTTTTCTTCTCCTAAGTTTAGGAGGACAAGTTGATTATATAATACTACCCGGCATTTATACATTAATCTCCTAACAGCAGAGCCTTTCCTAGAACATTTTTTTTTACTTCATTCTCATAACTACCCTTTGAAGGGAGAAGGAGTAATTATTATCATCATTTTACAGATGAGTATACTGAGACCCAGAAATTTTAAATGAGTTTTGCCCAAATCACCCATTGTCAGAGTCTGGGTCTGGTTCTTGCCTCCAGATCCTATTTGAGGATTTCCAGATTCTCTCTGTACTCGTTTCATCACCTCTGGGGTACAGATCTAAGTAAGTACACAAAAGCCAAAGTAGGATTTCTAATTATTCGCAGAGTGTGTAACACCCTGTCTATCTGATTCAATGGATACATCTGTGCCTGGGCAGGAGAGGGAGAGGAGAGGTGGGAGCTAAGGCAAGGTCAAGAACGACTAAACTAAAAGTTGTGGGGAAAGAAAGTTAGATATAAGGAAGAACACCTGGTGTACAATATTTTAAACATGTATTTATGGGATAAGTGATGTCCATCACTTCAGGATAGAATAGGTTTTATCTTTCTTGGAGAACTTAATTTTTTTTTTCCCATAATACTTCATGAAAGTTGTATGCTGATCTTCTAGCCTGTTCACTCTCAACTCCCAGTATATGTGACCGTAAAACTCAAATGGATGTCACAAATGAACAGACAGCTATGTACTAAATAACTCATAAAGGTATCTTTTTGGTTCACTTTTTTTTTCTTCCTCAGTTAATTCTTCTTTTAGAATTTGAAGTTAGGTGTTCAGTTAAAAATACTGTTCTTCTTTAGGTCATGAGAATGTCACAGGAGTATTAATGCTAAGACTAGGGGACGGGTATATAATGTCACAGATTCTGTAATGTACGTGAGAAACTGAGTTCCTCACTTTCTAGGAACTTGAACTTGACTATATGAACTTGCCCATATTCACTAGCTGTTTTCATTCTTTCATGTTATTTGTGTTACACACACACCAACAGGGCCCATCACCATCACATACCACCACACACTATTTCACACGTCCAGGCATTTTTATTTACTACAGTTAGAGTAAGGAACAAAAAGCAAATTTAAAGTGTCAACCAAATTTTGATAACGTTTTAAAATTTCTTTGTTTTATATTTTCTTTCCATTTTGTCATATGTTTATTTATTTAAATGATAAAATTATAACATCATTCCTTCCTTGTTTTATATTTTTATGACTGAGATATAAACTCTGGAAGCAAAGAAATTAAACTGGAAATGTTCAGAAGTGTTTCCATTAGCATCAAGGAGAGACTTGCAACAAGGTACCTGACTTTCATAAGAAAACATTCAGAAGGGTCTTGTCAGCTGGATGGGTCTTACTGGTATTGATTCAGGCCACACTATTCACCTTGGACATGACATAGATATACTAGATATCATGAGACTTAGACTTAAAGCATCACTTTGTAATTTTGTTCATATTTCTGATAGAAAACACAGCTGATACTTTAATTTTGTAAGAGGAAAAAAAAACCCTACCCATTCTTCTGAAATTTAAGTAGGCAGCCTTTGAAAGATCACTGGGAAAAGTCTGTATTTTCTCAGGTTTAACTAAATAATTTATGCATACTTTCACTTTGGCATGATGAAGCAATTTTAGCCTTTAAAACCCACAACTACTCAGGAGGGAAAAGGTCTGGTTCCTGCAACTTAAATAATTTAAACATCCAGGTGGAAATGCTTTCAGCATTTTCCCTGTTGGAGACAAAGGAAGAAGACTTCAGAATTTTGAGATACTAAGACTAAAGAATTGATAAAAGACCTAACCATGGATGCATTTAATTTAGAATGGAAATCCTGCAACAGTTTTTGAATGATGTGGACAAGAGTGGGTGAGGTGCACTGTCTGCCTACCTGCTGTTTATAATGAACACATAGAAAACAGTAAGTCAGCAGAGCCTGAAATCACACATACATGTACACACATATATAAATACCCACATATGCAAATAAAAATATCTATAGAAGTTAACATAAACCCATAGCCCACGTCAATCCAAGCCTTAAGCCGGAAGCAATTAGAGTAGAAGAAACTGTGTTAAAATACACTGTGCTTTAATCCCTGGCTTCCTGGGTTATATAAGTGTGTATATCTTTCAATATATAACTAAGTAGATTAGGATGAATGAGAACAGAACAAAATGTCACTTCTGTGGGACACAGGGCTGCAAAAAAAGGAAAGATGCAACTACTAAAATACTAGAGGAAATTTTGAGATGTAGGTGTTGGGTATAATCTGTGCTCTGAGTCCCCAGTCTCTGTTTTACGTCAGATTTCAGAACTGCCATGGGGAAGTTTGCCTTTTCACTTGCTGGTCTGCAAGTGACATACTTGTAAAAGAGCATGGGAATTGGAACACAACCCCTACAGATTTAGAGCACAGTCTATAATCAGAAAGTTTTGAGGGTTAAAAAATTTCCTGCTGTCTTATAAACATACCCCCTAATGTATGTGGTACCTAGTGTTGTAATTTCTGATGGGAGGGAAAAACACCCAACAGCTCATACATAAAGCATTTTGGGTTTTTTGTTTGTTTGTTTGTTTTTTAATCTTTGTCACATTCAGGTTCACTGCCAAGATGAAAGTCAGCTAAGGTTCAAAATAAGGTAACAGAGCTAAAGAGTTGGCTTCCTTTAGAGTTGAGTATGACAAAAATTATACAGGAAGGGTGAAAATAAAACTTGCTGGGTATGTATTCTTTAAAATGAGTAGGGGCTTCACTCCATTTTAGGAGAAAATAGGTCTTCAATGGCATGCATTTCAACTTTCCAAAACTTTGGCCCTGTGCATTTTAGGCAGCAGCACACTGGGTCTCCTAAAGAGAGATCTTGAAGAAAATATGAAGAAAGGTTACCCTCTGAGCCAACAGGAAATGTTAAGCTTGGCCAGGGCTGCATAAAAGAGGGTTGCTGAAACCAAACATCACGTCCAGAACAAGGTCGCTATGTTATGATGATTTCATTCTGAATGTGAAGCTGGATTTGTTTTTGTTGCAGTGGTAGGGGTGAGGGCCACCTAAGTGACGTAGATTAGGGATGTGGAATGGGAAGAGTGATATTACACCATGGACACATCAGTGCTGTTAAGGGATTCAAGAAATATTATTCTTGCTAGATTTAAAGAGCTTGAACATCAACGGCTAAGGATGGAATGTGAAGAGTAGCCCAGAAAGAGATTGAAGTGGGGGTGTGTGGTGGTTTTTCCTTTCATTTTCTTTTCTTTCCTCCCCACCCCCCCCCCTTTTTGGTCATCCATTGACTTTAATTAAGCCCAGCCAGGCTCTTAAGCATGGGAACCTTGGAGAACATTTTTGTTTAAAGTGACCTTGTTCCCAGGGTTTTCCCTACAACTTCTCTCAGCTCTGTTGCAAGGATGACTATCCACATTCTTGCTCTGAATCTTAGAACAGGGCGCCTGGCATAAACAGAAAATTTTAATCTCGTATGAAGTATAAGACTAAGAGTGCTTTTTGTTTCTTCAAGGAAAAAGAAACCTTTCTCCATAATCTTGCTAGTTATATTTCTTAACTGTATTATTTTAAGTCAATTAATTCAAATTTTAAAATAATGAAATTACTAGCAGAGACTCTAAACTTCTTTTAGTATATTAAATTGGGCAGATTGCTTCTCTCCTTCTAATTATGAATGTTGCAGTTACAAAAGAAACTGTCATTTTGATAGAGCAAAAGACAATCTGTCTGCCAAAAATGTCCAACCATAATTCTAAAAAAAAAAGTCATAGGCATCAAGAACATGCTACTTTGTTTGATGTACTGTCTTATTGGAAACCTAATTTGCTTTCAACCTCTGAGGTAACACATAACATAAGTTTGCGTGACTAATTTTTCTTGGAAATATGAGTAATTAGAATTAGGGGCCATTTTCATAGCAGGAGTGGACAGGTTTTTAAAAAATTCAAAGTAAATGCTAGAGTTATTTTCCTAGCTTTTTTTTTATAGCACTCCTAAAACCAAGTAGAGGGGGGCCACTGAGCTTTGTACTGGATAATGTGAGACCCCATGTAAATTGTGAGCAATTGCAAAGTACGAAAAGGTTTATTACCTAAGGTGATCCCTCCCAGAGCTCCAGGAGTGTAAAAGCATTAGGCGTGTGTTCTAACAAAGTCATAAAAATCAATAAACAGGAACCCCCCACCTGTGCAATGGCCCCAGTGTTAAGTTTTATACATGTAGTAATAGTGCATATCAATTTTCACCACCCTTCCTACGCTAGCTATTACAGGGCCTACCACCACCGGAGGGACGGCAAAAGCCACACCATTCATCCATCCCACGGAGTTGTCTACATGCCAGGCCCATTGCATCATTGTCAGTTTTATTCTATCTGCAACTGGACCAGGCTGCAGCCCTAGCTTCTCTACACCCACTCAGTACCACAACAATTGCAAACTGTGTGCCTCTGTTTGAAAGAGTTTACAAGTCCTCCTGAAAGAGAAACAGAATCGTTGCATATGAATGCCCCAGACCCTGGAGGATCACACAATGGAAAGGGGAAAGACACGTCGTCGCTGCCACCGATATGTGACCTTGTCCAACACTGCTGTGGTCTCCGGCTTACCCACCAAGGTTTACAAAATCATCACACATTCTCAGGAAGTCTCCAGATGACCAGGTTTCTACAGCAGCTAGTTGTCATCTGTGTGCCCCTTCACAGCCAGAAGATTCCCAAAACACAGGTCACTGTTTTAGTAGATGCAGAGTAATACATGCTAGAAATGAGGCCCTAAATATGTGGCATTTTCACCAGGTTACAGAAATAACTACTAACATCACACTTATTTCATAATTAAAGGAAATCCTCCCACCCCACCTCCCCATTTTCACCAACAAGGCAGAAAATATGACCGAACCTGTGATCTTTGTACCACATCCACTCTTCCCCAACCATCACTCTGTGTGGGGTGAGGGGTGGCATAGGCTTAGTAAAATCCCAGCCGCTTGTTGATAAAGAGGTCTAATAACTCCAGGGCAAATACTTCACTTGGGGCATTCTAGAAAAAAAGAAAGAATGAAAGGGGAAAAATGCCTCGTTTTATTTATAATCCGAAGATAACTGCTCTATAGTAATGAGGAACATTTGAGAAGATGGCCTTCTTTCAGACCCAGGACTTAGGTGAAATTTTTTTCTTGTAAATGGCTCTATTGGCCACAGTTTTAACAGGCCTGACAAACAAAAATCGACCCTTGGCGATGACTCCTCTTCTCCTTTCCCCAGCCTAAAACCAGACCCAACCCAAAGAACCAGTAGTTTTATCTGTCCGAGGTTCTCTGATAGCGCTCACAGCACGGAAGTGCCACTCACGGGTACTTAAAGCTGCGTCATTCAGGAGCATAAAAATAGACTAAAGTTGTGCAGCAAATGAGAAATTATAATAAAACTCAAGTGCTGTGGCATGAAACAGGCAAAATGAGCCATCTAAACGTTTTCCAGAACCCAAAAAGGAAAGAAAATGGAAAATGCAACTCTAGCATGGTTTGCACGAAGGTGTGTGCTAACTTCAACGCCATCTACAAAAGAGTTGCTATGGATGTTATGAGAAAATGAGACATTTCGAGCAATGCAAAGAAAGTGAAGCGCTGCAGTTGTGAACAGCTGGCATACAATAGACAATTTAAGGGAAAGTGACCCTCATGTATAATTTTTAACTGAAGAACTGTCAGGCCCCATTAGTTCCAACAGGGCCTGCCAGGACCAAGATTGGTTTATTGGAGTATTGTGTGAGCATAGTTTCTGAAAGAGCAGTGTGAAAACATAATATGGGGATTCAGTAAATTTAGTGTTTTAAAAAACTGTTACACATTACTTGATATACTGACATCAGTGCTCTCCACCTCTGTGTTCAGAATGAAAGGCCCAATAGGGTAGCAAAGTCCATGGTCAACAATTTGTGAAAAAGCCCTTCCGAGCAGTTGTACTATGTTCAAAAGTAACCCCAAAAGTTAAAAGGGAAAACCAAATGGTGGCTATCGTACTGATTATTCACTGTGGTACCGAAGGCTTATGACTCAAAGGCCCTGAAGGAAATAGGGCAAGGAGCAGAAAAACCATATTACACCAATTCAACTGAAGTTCTTGTTAGGATGTATGGAATTTCCCAGACAGAGTGTGAAGGAGGTGACACAATCTTCTTGGGGAACACAATGTGTGTGCTTCAAGTGTAAAGCATAGGGAAAAAAGAGGTCACCTCTTTTCCTTCAAGTTGACCATTCAACTAAGCAAATATATATTAAAACTTTCTTCTCACCAGGGTTATCTAAGTTAAACACACGGTAAAAGGACAAGAATATACAAGTGGCGTGGGGTGATTTCAAGTAGTACAATGTTTTCTTAAAAGCAAGAATTCATGGCAAGGTAAAGGAAAGAGTGAATAGTCACGGAACTTTATGGGGAAAGGGGTCATGGAACTGGTATGTATACAAAATACTCAGCCTGGTGCTTTGTAGCCCAGTTTCATGGGGGCTATGTTTAATATCTTGTGGAACATACTATGCTTAATTTTGCTGCATGAAGTTGTGCAGTTTAAAATCTCTTTTGCCTTACCTCTCTATCCTTAAGGGGATTGGCTTGCTATTGTTTCATTGGTATTCTTTGGTGTAAGTGTTTGGAGGAAATTTTAGGCACCTATATCCCAAATTAATGGGATTCTTGGTGTCCTCTCTCCCTTTTAATGTTGCACTGATGTGGAATTAATCTCTCTATTTAGGTGATTTTTCTTTGCTACAAATATTAAATAATCAAGTCAACATCTTTATACATTTAAATACACAAAAATACATTTTGTTATTTAGAGAGGCAACTATTCACTTCCATAATTACAACCATTTAACTCAAAGTCTACTAATTAGATAATGAACTGAGCTTTACAGGTATTATATTCTTTACTAGAAACTATATTACAAGCAATCATTAGGTCAGCTACAAAAGGATTTAAATACTAATGTATTTTTTAATTTGTTTTGTGACCTAAACAAGCAATCAATGTACATTAATAAGCATAATTGTTTTTTTGGCATCTGTCCATTCATTTGTCCCACCTTGACAGCTCCAGCAAACACATCAGCAAAACTCAGTAACCACAATACACTTGGAGGAACCCTCAGCGACATCCTTTCAAATATACATCATGAGTTAAATTACTTTTATATGAGATGAAAACCTCTGTAGCTTGCCATAGCATCCCCCTTACAGATGTTTCAGACAAGGAGTTTGACTGATATTTCCACCTCAAACACCACTTTCAAGGGGCCATAAAACAAGCCTTAATGAGGTGATAAATGTGTTTACCTTTGATTAGGTGAGCTGCTCGATAAGATAACATAGAGGACCACTTTCCAAGAGTAAATATGTACAGAAATTGCTGGCCACTACCATTCTGTCAGGATTCTAGAGGTAAGCAGAGCTGGAATGGGAAGACCTCACTTCACCAATGCATCTTTCTGTTGGAGAATTTGGTTTTGCCAATGGAAAGAGCAACATCTATAAGAAATCTCTGAATAACCTGTGGACTATAACAGTTCTTCGAAAATCCATTCCTGGATTCTAAGACTCTGTGTTATTATTCAACTCGACCACAGCTCTTCCCAAGAAATAGTACAGCTGCTTTCTTCTTTGTCTGTTTCTGTGGGGACGACCCCATGTCGCACTAGTGGTATAGAATCTGCCTGCCAGTGCAGCAGACATAAGCGTTTAATCCCTGGGTTGGGAAGATCCCCTGGAGGAGGGCACGGCAACCCACCCCAGTATTCTCACCTGGAGAATCCTCATGGACAGAGGAGGCTGGTGGGTCACAGTCCATAGGATGACAAAGTGTTGGACACGACTGAAGCAACTTATGTATATGAGGGCTGAGATTTTGTTTCCATCATCTCTGCACCCTCTGAGGCTGGTATTGCGCCTGGCCCATGGTTGATAGTAACCAGTATCTTTTGAACGCGTGAATTTTGTTGTTCTTGTTATTTTCTAGAGTCACTGGAGCCATGTTTCCTAATCCCAGAGATCCTGCTTATGGGGTAGAGGTCTTGTATCTAGTCTTAGATATGTAAATTTTGAAACTGGGTTGCAGTGAGCAACCAGGGGTCTTGTATCTAGTCTTAGGTATGTAAATTTTGAAACTGGGTTGCAGTGAGCAACCACCAAGAGCACAGTCCACTAATATACCCTCTCCTCATCTCAGCTGACCTTCCTACGGGGTGACTCTTGGCATAGTCACCACAAAGGTACTGTGGTTTGATTTCACAGGAGGAGACCGTTATCATTTGGTCCTTGACAACTTCCGCAAACAGTTGCTCTTCGGCTCACAAGCAAACGTGTAACTGATAAAATTGTGAAGGAAAAAATAAATCCAACATGGCACTCTCACCACACGACTTGCATGCATTCTAAAATAAAAGAAATATGAATAAAAGGTAACTTATTCAGTGTCACTCGTACATATTTATAGTTCAAAAATTAGTCAAAGTTTATGTCCTGAGGTTGCACCTACAGGAAGCCAGATGTGCCTTCTGCCTGTGACCTAAGACAGGCCTAGAGCAACTACTAGATAATTTCTCGCTCATCCTCTACACCGTCGATCGCGGCGGCTTTCTGAGGTGAGAGAAACTGACAGCACTAACTCTCCAGGGCAGAACTTTCCAGTCAAGTGGATCAACGGACTGAAAATCTCTTATGAATAGTCATTAGGCCTTCATTACAAACCCCTCAAAACCCAGTTCTCTTTTCGCAACCAAATGCCTTTTGTCATCTTCACAAGGTGCATCATTTAATTACCAATTGATTTCTTTATATATGACAACATGTCAGATAGCAAAATACAGTGTATCTCCCTTAGGGGGAGAAGTCTGTTAACTATCAGTATGCCAGGTTACAGAATTATCTGAAAAACAGGCACCCTGCATACCGTTTCTTCCATTTACCTACTTTTTCTAACATCTGAGTTTCTTTTTGTTTTAAAAAGCCAATAAAATGAAAAAAAAAAAAGAAGAAGAAAGCTAATGGGAATCCTGATGGGAGTCCTCCCATACCCTGCAACACTTTCAAATGAGAATACATGTTAAGCTTTCTCTACCTTAAAAATGAATATTCCCCAACATATAGGGACTGTAGAGTGAATTCCAAAACACAACTATCTACAGAACTACCACAGCCCATCTTTATACATAAAAAAAGTAAAATAAAATGTCAGACAATTGCTCTCATTATACCAAGAATTTCCTCAGCTTCTGACTTTAGCTAACGCGCTAAATCTTCCGCTGTGCAACGACTGCCTGATAATCAAGTCAGTACTGTATTAATAAGCTGAATAATCAGGGAATTTCAAAAATGTACAGGACTATTATACCGTAACAATAAAACCTCAAACGGAGTAAACCAGGGCAAGTGCGGAAGGTAGGCGTCGGAAAATAATGAAAGCAGTGTTGCAGCAACGCGCTCCATTGTGTGGTGGTGTAAATGCCTGCTTCTTTCATTCACAGAAGCCACATTACATGAGTCCGAATGTTCTCAGAGCGCCACTGTGCCTGGCTGTGCTAGAACGTGGCACCGACAGGCACTGAGAGCTGACATTATACCGTAGGATGTGCTGCAGGTGTGCAGGCCTGGGAACGCGCTCTAATTACATATTTTCCTGCCGCGCAACAATTAAGGTCGCCAAAATAATTGCCAGTTTCTTAATCCCTCTCTAACAAGACTGACAGAAGGAATGGTTTATTTTTCTCTGGTTGTTTGGAAAGTGTTCCTCAAGATTTTGGTTTTCTATGGAACTGCATAAAACTAATTCTTATGTTCAGATGTGTGATTATACCTATTGTTTAAAAAAAAGGGGGGGGGGCCTGTCTTTGCATTGTAGTAAAACTAAAATAATAAAAAAAAAAGTGAATTGTATAACTTGGTAGGTGGTTTAAAGATTGTTCCTCTTAGAGAAGGTACCTTTTTTTTTTCTTTTAAGACCCTATGTTTCTACCCTCTGAACTGCTCAAATCATATGGAATGTTAAAGTGTGCTAAAGGGGAGAAAAAGCCGACCACAGGAAAACACAGACAAAATAGGTGTCTTCACTCATTGAGTGCTGGTTCTTAACCTTTTGGGAGGTCACAGAGCCTTTTAAAAGTTTGATTAAATGTATGGACCCACTGCCCCCAAAATGCATCAATGTACAAAATGTTGCACGCAATTTCTGCTGGTCTACAGATCCCTTAAAAATCCATTAATGAAAGTCAGGGAAAGAACCCCAGTCAACTAACAAAAATTATTTATATACCTCCCTTCATTCACCCATCCTTGCCTCCTCTGAGCTCTCTGACCATCACATGATGGTCTATCTACCACAGGCATCAGAAACTAAGTCTGTGGGATTTATACTCTTAGCTAAAACCCCATTTATTACATTATCATTAGTTGTCAATTTCCCATTTTGGTCGGGCTAATTGGTCAGAGCTGAATCATTTAGGGAATTTTGAGCCAGCTTATTCATTCTTGCCCCCTCTCCTACAAATCAGAAGATGGCAGTGCGGACTGATTGAGTACTTAGCAGACAAACTGAAGTTATGTCAAGCGCATTACGATTTAACACACGCTGAATGGTAGGGGCAGCAGATGTAACTAATGGGGTTAGGGAGAGGAGAAGCTTGAGTGCAGAGAGAGGGGATGCAAGGGAAACAAAAGTGATTGTATCGGTAATAGAGACTTCAAAGGGGAGTACTTGGGAAGATTTGGGGCGGGGGGGTGGATCTGGCAAATGGAAAAAGAGGCACATCTGCCTATAGAGTGGCTGATACAGGAGAGAGAGGAAAGGCCTGCCAGGAGAAAAAGCAGTGGAGGGGAATCAAAGGCAAGGAAGTGTACAGCTGCAGAAGAAAGGAAGCTCAATTCTATTTGTGGAGGCAATGACACCAGGCCTCATGCGGTTGGAGCTGGCCCAAACTGTCCTGCTTGGAGTGTCCCATCCAGGAGACATCTCGCTAAGTTGGAGACAAAAAGTAGCTGTAATGATTTCTTCTTGGTGTTTGAAAATAAATTCATCCTGAGGTTTGAAAAACTCTTTCATTACAAGACTGGTGTGTGGTTTAAATATGTACTGCTCCTCCCCTCTGCCTCCCCACCCCTACACCCCCCACCCCCGCCAGTTTTTTTTTTCTGCTTTGGATGTTTCAAAACATTGTTTGGTCCAAAATGACTTGCTTGGGTAGACAACTGAAGTTTGAGTTTTATGGATAAAAGCGAGGAACAGGACTGCTGTTCCTCTTCTTTCATGAGACAAATGAGATAGATGCCTGAATCCCAGTGGGAGAGAGAGAGAGAGAGAGAGTGTGTGTGTGTGTGTGCGTGCTACTGACAGCACAACAGGAAGTGTGGAGACAAGGACAAGGACCAAATCATTAAGCAGCATCAGGAAGGAGTGAAGGTGCTATAACTTTAAAAATCACATCATATAGTGGGGTGCTCTTTCCACCACCAGTGGATAACTCCTGTCCTTACTCATGTGCCAAATGCCACTCCTTCTTTTTTAAGGCCAGCTCAAGCGTGTCCTTTCTTATAGCTGTGCTGACCTGTTTAGCAGAGGGCAGCTCAGTTCCTCCTTGTGCATAAATAGCATCAAGGACTTACCTTGATCATCACTGAATTCAGTCTATCTCAAAAACCGTGGCTTTCTTGACTATGTATTGAATACTAAATACTTACTGAATATTCAATTTTTGAATATTTACAATGTGTCAGGCTCTGACCCTGTCAAGCTGTCTTTCTGACACTGATCCCTGAGGCTTAGTGAGAACTGATCTTTGGTGCTAAAGTAGTACCTGGTACCTGGTAAGTAGCTTCTGTTTGTTAAATACAATAATGAATGAACTGAACATAAAATAACTTCTGTTGGCAGGTTTATAGTAAAATTCTTCCAATAGGTGTAAGATTAAAAAAAAAATAGTTCTTTTACATAGAAGTGTACTCGTTGTTGAAATAAGTTTTAGAAAGGTGGCAGTTCAGCTCTTGGTTTAAAATCCCAATTGTAGTACAGGTAGACACTTCCTGGGCATGACCCATACACAAACTAACACAAAGCCTTGCATCGGGCACACTAAGTAGATGTCTGTGAATTCATTTTCGATGTACATAAATGCCATCAGTCACTCCTGGGCATTTCACAAACACTGGCGAGACTAGTCTGCTGACCTCGTGAGCGCCTCAGACTCCCTATCAGACACTATTTGGGCAATTCTACATCTACCTCATAACAGGCTTTTTTTCTAACACAATTTCCTTGACCTGTGTTTTCCTTCTAACCAGACTTCAGAGACAAAGGCAGAGCAGTAAATCATTTTCTTAGAAAAACACTATCAGGCTATTTCGGTCATTTGGGCTGTTACTTATATGCCGTACCTGAAAAGTAATTCTGAGATGGTGTTGCTCACTAAATTCTCTTTTCCTCATTATCATTATTACTTCAAAATGATCATTAATTTGCTCTTTGGCTTTTTAAGTGGGAAACATCAAAGAAAGAAAGTTCTTCCTAATTTAACTTTTCTTGAAAGGTAACTGATTTACAAACAAATTGCTTGTGCCTTGTAAGGAAGAGCCAAACGTGTGTGCTCATTTGATACATTTTCAGGGGCTACAGTGTGGAAATGAAACCCTAGGAAGCTTCTGTGTGATCCACAAACAACTTCACGGTGTATTACATGTGCATCAGATACAGAGACCAAACCCTCTGAGCTGCAAGCAACCTGCCATGCAGAAGCCTGGCTTGGCAATGCCTTGAACAGCTTATTTAAATTACAAACTTTCCTGCCTCTACTTACAGGTGATTTTGAAAGTTCGTTCTATAAACTAAACAGCTTCATCTCCCGTCTTTCTTTCTTAAATCATACATACATCTTCTTTGAAAGTGACTGTTTCATCTCTCTTAAAAGCTTATCACCTTTGCAAAGAAATTGCCTTCAGAGTAAAAATGTATCTAAAACATGCATGAAGCTTAAACAAATATTCCAACTTGAGGGCAAATAATGTTAGAGACATGCCTAGGATTTCCAGGATGAAGTTTGCCTTGAAATCACATGAGAAGCATGCTGAAGTCATAACTTTATAGTGTAAGATGATCAAAGGCAAGTATTAATACTTTTTTTATCAGCTCACCTTCTAAACAATATTTCAGTAGATTTCCTTTCACACAGTGATATTTGTAATAAATGTTCTGCCTTTGTTTTAAAGTCAGTCTGTAGAAAGATGACATCAGCTTAGCAAACAATAAAGTGCCTGTAATATTGTCTCCAGAGGGCTGTTACATTTACTTTGTAGCAGTAAAATTCAATTTTCAAAAAACACTACATGAATGATGTTAGGTTATTAACCCTATCACCGCTGTAAAACTATCATCATTGTGTGCAGAATGTAGGTCACTTTCCAGAATCGCTAAGTTGCTTTTTTTTGTTAAATAATCCATTTAAGCTTCTTTTCTCTCCTATAACCTGGGTTGTGTCCCTTCCTTTGGGGAAAAAAAAATTTCCAGCATTTAGTCAGCAGACTTGAACAAGATCCCCACACTTGCACTCTGAGGCTCTTGTCCTTCGTTGCCCCCGTGTTACGCCTCTCAGTTGGAAGTAGCCCTCTGCATTAACTTTTTTACCAAAACCTGTCATCCTCGAATTAAAATCTGTGTTTCTTGCCAGGTTTTCCAACTGGCAGAGTCCTAACTCTCACAGTTCTAGAACAAAAAGAAAAATGAGGATGGGCCTCATTGCAAAGGCTGCTTTTCAAGACCTTGAACACAAACACTTTAAGTTCTGGACCTGAAAGCAACTCCCTTCCTGGGCAGGAGTGAAAACCATATACACCTGATAAGAGCAATGGAAATCTTTCGTGTTTTGAAAGAATCTTTATCAACACCACATCGGCATGCAAAGAGTTAACTAGTTAAACTTCTACGAACCCCCACAGTAACTTTCCAAAAGCTGACAATAAGTAAAAGAAGTGCTGGTTATCCATTTTTTAAAGGGATGGGATTGGTTTTAGAAGAAAGGGAAAGAGGATCAAACACCTCAATGCAACAAAAGGTTGTGTCAGAAGGCCCTCAATCACAAACCTCCTTCAACAACAGATATTCCAACCTTCCAGAGCAGTTACCCAGGCAGCACCGCTAAAAAGTTCCCTGACATGAAAAGAACAAAAACCAAAGGGACAGAGGTAGTTATTGTCATGCACACTCCTCTCCCTCTCTCTCTCTTTCTCTTACTTTTTTTTTTTTTTTGGCTTGGGCTTTTCCCTCCCCCATGAAACTTTTGCATAAGCTGTTAGAGAAAAGTGATGGTGTGGCTCACAGAAAAGAAATCCCCTATTTGTAAGCTACCTCCTAGGTGGTGAGGTAGACCTCGTGGATTTTCTGTAAGAAACACCTGATGAATGGAGAGATCATTGACATGAATACTTCCAAAGAGTCCTCTGAAATTATAAGCATAATTATAGCCCTGTAAATATGGTCAATTTTCCCCTGAAAACACTTGGGTGGTTTTTTTTTTTTTAATTGATGTTTTCTTCCCAGACAAATTCTGTCTTCAGCGCACAGTGGATGCAAGTTATTTGCATTTTCTGTGTTGGGTCTTAGAGGTATCTTTACAGCATGTACGAATTTTCCACTAAAATGTAAATTATTAACAAGTTGGAGTTTTCATTTGTTTTATCTCCTGATGTGAGATCTAAATAAGTATGTAGAAACACTTAAAATTCTTACCATTTCTCTGTTTTCTGAGAAATAAATCTCATGCATACTGCACAGGATATTTTCTTACACATATCATGCATCCTTGTAATGGGGAAAAAAACTAATTTGAGGGGAAGCACTATACGTTTCCTGGAGACTTAGCTGTATAAGCAAAGAGTATTAACGCAAAGGAGCATCTGGTCACATTTTTGTCATCATCATCATCTTCATAATCACCCTCAAAAAGCATCATTTAAGTCTTCATTATTACCTACATGGATATCAGCCATATTCAGTTAACTTTGTCCTTGATTTCTAAGACATACGCTACTGTTAGAACCAGATTAAAGGGACTCGGTTTTGTTGTCCAATTTTATATGCAAGAATAAAAAGCACAGTGCAAGGGTTACTGAGAGGGGTGTGACTGGGTGGTTGTCCTCTGAGATACTATAATAACAACAACAAAAAACATTCAAATGGTGCTTACTATGTGCTAGCAGTGTTCTACATAAATTACCTTTTTTTCCTTCTCAATAGTCCATTTTACAGATGAGGAAACTGAGGCTAAAGGGTGTTAGCTGACTTGCCCAGTGTCACAGATAGCAAGCGGTAGAGCTAGAAGTTTTGCACCCGGGCATTCTCTCAACAACCACAATTAGCTGGACCAGAATGGAGGAAAGGAAGGACTCAGGGAAGATCAAAGTTTCTGGACCTGCTATGTAATGGTGCATATCAGGAATCTTTGTAGCTGAAGGGTTTCTGAAGTAGTGAGCAAAGGGTTCCAGAAACAATAGTGGGCTTACTTTGGAAAACAGAGGAAAAAGATGGGCGCAATTAGGAGCTAGCTAGAGGAAGAGGTGAGACATCTGAACAGGGTCCGGAGAGCAGCTGGCAGTCTCAAGGGAAATGACGGACCAGTTAAGAGACGGACAGAAAAGGGAAAGTTCATCAGTGGTGTTAAATTAAGCTGAAGTTTGATATGCTCGTATGGAGGCAGAGAGGGAAGAAGGCCACAAATTCCCAGTGGGTCAAAGCCAAAGCCTAGACTAAGACCACAACTATGAGAATGAAAAGGAAGGGGGTGGATTCAGGAAATGTTGGCCAGAAAAAAGTGGCAACGGCCGGTAACAGACTGGATGTGGGGAGTGAGAAAGACAGTGGTGAGGCAAAAATAACTCTGGAGTTCCTGGTTGGGAGGTCCACGATAGGGTGGCACTTCCCAGTGCAGCGGCGGACTGAGCAGATAAGGAAGATGAGTAGCTTTTTGCCATGATGTTTAATTGGCCGATGTCAATGTAAGTTTTGAAGTCTCTCGTGGCATGAGTACTGGGAGGTTCTAAAGCGTGGCTGCTTTCACTGGTGGACACCCCGACCCTTTCAATGGAGGTCAGTGTTTCAGTAGCTGGAATATCAGGGAAGAGACTGTCAGGTGTGCAGGAATCTGACAAGGGAGGCGTGGATGTTGTGTTGCTAAAGATTAGACTGTGCACACGAGGGATGCCAGAAAAATGCTCTAGAACCAGAGGTGTGGAGTTGGTTACAGAGACGCAGGAAAACGGAACACCACTTCTAGTGTGGAACAGAGCAAAATGACTTAGAAAATACTTCAAGCTAAGTCATGGCCAACACTTCATACCCTGGGCTTTCTCTCCTCTAGGTTATCACAGCACAATAATTCATGGTTTAAATGCAGGACACGTACACTGCCTTATGTAAAAAATTAAAAAGTACGTATCAAAAATTGTGGGCTTCCAAGGTGGCTCAGTGGTAAATAATGACAATGCAGGAGACTTGGATTAGATCCTTGGGTCGGGAAGATCCCCTGGAAAAGGAAATGGCAACCCACTCCAGTATTCTTGTCTGGGAAATCCTATGGATAGAGGAGCGTGGCAGGCTATAGTCCCTAGGGTCACAATGAGTCGGACACGACTTAGCAACTAAACAACAACACAAAATTGTATAGGATAATTCCTTCAACTTCTGGGGTCAAATATTTCTTTAACGATTCCTCCAGTTTTCCCAAGTACTGTTCTGGGAGAGAAAAGTTTATTCATAAAATATCCATATTAAAAAAAAAAATCTCCCCAATGCCTCCTCCTGGGTTCACCAGTGTTTACAAACATGCAGCCTTGTGAACAGTCTTGCCTGAGCAGTCGTGAGCAGTGATCTTCCTTCACATAGAGTACTGGGAAAGGAGGGTATTATTTCAGCTGGGAGAGGAACAGAGCTCTGGGATGAGACTGACTGATTCAGACCAGATGGGTGGCCACAAGTAGGTGTGACAAAAATAGAAACACATTGCAGACATTCCAGGCACTGTCCTCCTCCCCTGGCCAGGAGGTGGGTCGCCTGAGCTGCTCACTTATCTACCTCCTAACGTGCTCTCTAGTCAAAGAATGTTGATGCCACTAACTCTTTTCCTTCATGTTAGCAGCCTGGCCACATGGCATCCGACTGGAAGTTCCATTTAAAAAGTTAAATGACCATTGTCCAGGTTTCCCCATAATTAAGCCCACACAAAGCATTGCATCTAGAACTTAAATGTGTTATTATTTTAATTTTCCTTTCCATATGTAAACTAGCACACTGGAAACTTTTCTGACACTTACCTCCTGAAGAAGAAGAGTATATTTATAAATGACATTACTATTGCAATCACTGATCAGAATCTAATTTACAGGGCCTAAAAGAGTGCATATAAGGACTGAGAATTCTAACCCCGTTTATAGGCATTTTAACCATAAGTTTCTTGAGCCTGAGGACACTCTTAGGAGAAAAAGAGAGGCCTTTACATGAGATAACCACAACCCACTCATTTTTCTGAAGTCACCATATGATATTTAAGGTTTTTCTTGGGCTATTTTGGCTCTAATTTCAATAAATTAGTGAATTTTGAATTTATAAACAAAGGTAAAGGGTTTATTATCTTGACAATATCTGGAAAAAGAAACACAACATTTTTATTTATTACAAGAATCATTTTCTTACTTGAAAGGAAATTCAACAAGCAAGGGAAATTTTCTATCATTCAAAACTGAACTGTAGAAATTATGCACAAATTTGAATATTTATCGAAATTGAAGGAAACTCCCAAAGCTTTTTTGTAAAATAATATAAAACCTAGAGAAATGGTGAGCATTCAATAGCAGCCCCGTGGCATTTAAACAAGTACAGGGGAGGCTCTGTCATAATAAGAGGAAGGTTTTCTCACCCTCTACCTCAAATGTCCTGCCCTGTTTTGTCCCAGCATGAAGTTGGGAGTTTATGTGTTCTCACAGAGGACTGAAACTATTACCTACTTGTTATAAACCTTCTCAGATTTCACTGCTGTGGGTTAATCTGTAGGTCTTGATTGACATCCTTGGCTGTCTCTCACACTCGCTATGAAGTTCACATGTACCTACCACCCGAAAGGCAAGGCAGAACATTGTTTTCACTTTGCTCTCTATTTTCAACTAAAAACTGATTCCTCAGATATAATTTTGAGCCAATTGCATAGGAAGGGAGTTATTCTTTTAGTTTAAAAGTTACACGTATGACAATTTTTTTTTTTCCACAGAGTGCTTGCCCATAGCTGTCATGACACCCATCTGGAATAGAGATTCTATGGAAGACCTTGCTCATAAAGGTATTTATTCATTCTTCTGTGTCATAACAATTCCTAGAAGTAAGGTACCAGCGATAGACAGCTCTTGAATTTACTGTGCCAGTAGGTTTCCGCCTTTAAAAAAATTATTCTTGTGCAGGTGGAGATTAGCATATGAAAAATGCTTTTAATTTTGTCCACTCTCAGACTTACCTATCTGTCAAAGCCATACTTGTGACAGCAGTTGGGTTCAACTAATCTCTGCTTTCCCACCTAATAGCAGGTTTTAAATAGTCCGTGGGCTCTTAGTTATTTGTAAGCTGAGTTCATTTGACTCCTCTTCTCAAAACAAACACAAATAAAATGCAAAGACACCAAACTGCCAGTTCAGTTTCTGAATATCACAAATAAACACAATCATGCCCAGGAATCTGTGACAATGACTTCCTTTTGACATCAGGTAATCAAGTAGCCAGCGCAAAGCATCTCTTGACAGCTATTTCAGGATGTCCTGTGGTTCTTTCTGCGTGGAACTTAGTTTACATACTGCACCTCTGTAGTAATATTTTATATTGACGGTTTTTTCTACTGCTCATCTTTTTCCTCCCGAAATTGAACCTGCCTAATTTTGCAGTTCTCGATTGCACCATCTGATTGGTGCAAACCACAGCTTCACAGAATGGAGTGAAATGAGATGCCCCGTGTTGGCATGGCTGTGGCTCTATTATGGATTCATGCTTCACTAAGTGACAGGATTCCCATAGGGCAGTACCTATCGTGAAGTGGGCCTCACGGGGTTAATGGGGGCTGAATCTCAAAACAGACACGCAGCTCAGTACACCTACTCACGTATAAAGAATGAGCAGTAAATATGTGTATGCAAATTCTATTTCTATTAAAGGACACAAGTTATGGTGGAAAAGTAGAATGCTCTTTCTCACCATTCAAACTAGAAGAAGATCAAGGGCACAGGCCAACTTGCCCTCTTCAAAGGGACCAAGCTGAAGGTAGCACCTGAAACAACTTTGCCCTACCACCTACAGGCCTGAGACTGGAACAGGAAGAAAGTTCTCATGTGAAAATAAACTAGCTCAGTCTTCTCTCAATTAGCTTACTTCTTGATATTTTACTAGTTTTATTGTTTTACTGGGTATTCAGCTGTCATAACTCAGACGATCCCAAAATGATCCCATGTATTAAAAATAAAAATTCTTTGCCACATTAACCTGATGTCTTAATGAATGGGCCGACATCACTGGCATTTCATGTGTTGGCTCCTCATTTCACCCTGCCTTGACAGCATCAAAATTCTCCTGGTTTGGATAATAAGAGGTGAGTGGACACTAGCCAAATGCAACTTTCAGACTTAATTTACTTTGGTCATTTAAAAATGTTCACCGGACAATGAAACAAATTTTATACATTATCTACTCTCTTGGGTAAATACTGGTCTTAATAATAAACTGTCTGGGAGATGCATGAAACCTGTTTCCTTTCTTATCAATGTTTTCCTGGCCATCAGAGCTAAGGCCCTACTCTATTTTAAATTTAACTATGAAAATGGGCAGTACCCAAGAAAACGCTAGCACAATTCCAGATAAAATATACTGTTGTGAAGCTGAAAAGTGCATACAAAGCAAGCTGCATTATTAGAATGTTTAAATATTAATTATACTGCTGTGTAGTAAAGATGATCAAGTATGAGTGTCAACTAATTTTCTAAAAGCTGCAACATTTACTTTCATCTAAACTTCCTTTGTTAAACTAAAACTAAAAGCCCAGCAAGTTTAGTCTACTTGAGTATGTTTATTTTTATTGGTTTCTGCATAATTTTTTTCTACCATAAACCAACTTTAACCCCTTTTCTGTAATCTCTGCCAGTATAACTCCAATAGCACATCATAAAATTCCTATAATTCTTCAAAGCCACGGAGTTGGAAAGGAAAGGCCTGGGCATTTTGTAACAAACGCCAGCTCCAAGCTTCAGCCAATTATGTTTAACTCTTGCAAACCTACTTTTTTTGTGTGCTTATGGAGAAACCCAGAGGTTTATGCTGTGTGGTCACTTTCGTTTCCATCGTAAGCATTCTTCAGTTGCTTCTGAGTTGGAAGCCACTCGCATTTGGTGAAGAATATCCTGGTGGAGGTAGATAGGACCTAGCTCTGATAGCTGCAGAACCCAGGCTGACAGATGGGGAGACAGATGTACAGAGCCATGTACAATCACAGGGACTTCTTACCTTATGCACAAGCCTTTCCTGTTGGAGATGAGGTGGCATGGAAAGTGGACATTAAAATGAACTCGGGTGATGGAGTTGGGCAGGATCTCTGCCACTTTCCCCCTGGTTGCTTTTCCTAGCACCTACTGTTCTCTTAGACTGCAAAACAGCTACTAGAATCTGGCAGGAGAATCACTTTAAGATTCTTAAGAAGAGACAAAGGAAGAGCATGTGTGTGGAGAGAGACGCTCGGGTTTCATCCCGTCACCCATGGTTGCCCAGCCAGGGTTTCCCACCTGAGACAGATTGTGACTCGTGTTCGACTCACTCATGCACGAGAAGCAATACACAAGTTCAGTGTAAAGCCACTTTAAAAGCTCATCGGGTGCATACTTTACTTGTACAAAATACCTTATTCATGACGGAGCAGTGAGGGCCTAGGTAATTACTTGAATCAAGGTGGCCTCAGAAGTGTTTAAATCTACAAGGACACTTAGAGCATGAATAATGCAAAATAATTTGCATCTAAATTTTTTAAGTGTTCTTTATTCAAAAACTAAAATGCAGTTCCGATTAAAGTTTGATGAGTGAAAGCTGAGCACTTCGTACCCACTGTGAAACGTCTCCTGTATGTGGAAATTATTTCAGACAGTGGTGAAGGGACAAAAGAGTTTTAGTCTAGTTCTTTTTTTTTTTTTTTATAATTTAAGATGTGACTAAGTTGTCCTTTTAAGTTTAACTTTCTTAGGTTTTGTAGTGGCCACCAAGGTAATTCCCAGAATTTATCTGCTACAAATCCAAATTTCAATCCAACCCCTTAGGAAACACAATGAAAACACTTTCTTAGACACAGTAATTTGCCAAACAAAATAATATTTGCATTCCAAGCCAATGCAATGCAACTTTCTTTCTTTTTCTCTCACCTAAAAGGTTTTTTTTTCTTTTTCTCTCACCTAAAAGTTTTTATTCAAATTATATCTCTTTTGGAATCACTAGACACAAAATATTTCTGTTCTCCCCAAAGCTTAGGATATCCCATGTCATTTCCTTGTTACTATATCTATATTGAGGTGTGAACTGACATTATTTAAAATGTTACTGCTGAATCAAATTTTCAGTGCAAAGTTGAGCAGTGTCAGTATGTTAACTCATACCTTTTTAGGAAAACAAGATTGAACAGTTGAAAATCAATTAAGAACCCAAGGCAATTTTGTCATAATAACATATCAAAATGTTGATTATTACTTTAAAATAGCCTTTCTTTATCTAGTTTCCCAAGGTTGAACATTTTGAAGATTACTTCAAAGGAGTACTACAGGTAAGATTAAATAACCCCCTTCTCAATTTGTAAATACTTTTGTCAGGGCTTTAAGAAAAGAAACTAAGTCATAATTTAAAAATAAGTTTTCCTTTTAGTTTGCACCCTCTATTATCACTTGGGCTGCATAACTTATCCTGGAATGTCACCACGTTTGTGCTTCATTTAATTTTGTGAACATTTGAGACACTGACAATTCAAGAAATTGCCATTGTTTCCTGGATTCTTGTGGTATGGAGCTCTTCTAGCC
This sequence comes from Oryx dammah, assembly GCF_014754425.2. Lineage (NCBI taxonomy): Eukaryota > Metazoa > Chordata > Mammalia > Artiodactyla > Bovidae > Oryx > Oryx dammah. The sequence goes on from NW_024070211.1 coordinate 83,751,598, forward strand.
ATGTGGTTAGGGAGCTCTTCTAGCCCTTCTTTTCTACCTGAGATCAAAGTGAAGTTCAGTTAGAAAATAGGCCTTTCTCATCTGGTTCACAAGCCTTCTTCGTGGCTGTGTTGAGGTGGAGAGTTGGAATCAAGTAGAGAAGGCAGTGCATGTCTGACCAGGTTAGCAGCAGACCTGACCTTCCAAGAGAATTTTCAAGGTAGGTCACTCTGATCCTCAGCAAAGGGAAATTTCCTGCTGTAGCAAACAAAGTATAAAGACTTGGAATTTATTGCATGCTCCGAAGCAGGCTTCTACTTTATTGGAATTTTAGATGAGTATGTTTGCCCTGCTCTTGTTGAGTGGGTACGCTTTTTTTTTTTGAATTTTGAACAATGAAAACATTTTTAAACTCATTGAACAAAGATTTCCCCAGCAACAGACCCCCTGCTCAGCAGGTCACCTATCTTTGCGACAGTTTTTCTTTTCCCACGCTAACCCCAGGGCTCATTTGCATAAGGTCTCTGTTGTGACAATTAGTTTCAGGTGAGCTGATTTCTATGCAGCCAGCCCAAGACGATGCACAAGCCCTAGGCCTCCCTGATCCTGGTCCTAATTGCGACTGACTGGCACCAGACACAATCATCCTCTTGATTCAGCAAATTGTCCTGCTAGTAGCTTGTTGTGACCCCACAAAGCACAAATCATATCATGTCAGTCTGGCCTAGTAAACAATGACTAAAATACACTCTCAATGAGCATAATGTCTTTTCCGTATATTAGGTATAGCTGCAATAGCCTTTTAATTTTTGTATTTTTTTTTCAGGTTAGGAGTGGTATTGTGGCGCCCCAGAAAAACTTTTTAGAAAATGAGACTGCCCTCCATATTTAAATTCCATGGCTCTATAGCCCTGTCACCTGGGAGAAAGTCCCCAGGTAAAATAACAGGCTGCTTTCAAATTTCTCTTAGCTTTGTTGTTGTGGAAATAAGTAATATGCTCTTTCATCATCTCTGAAGCTACAGGGTACATCAATATGCACATTAGCAGGGTTCCCAGTAGTCCTTACTAGACAGAAAAGCATTCGGAGCCAATGAAATTTCCCATCTCTACATAGCAACCCAAGTTAAGGAAGAACTTTCTTAATTCTAGGAAGCAAAGGAGGAAGAAAAAAAAAGATAAGTGACTTAGTATTAACAGAATGTTTAAAGACAATGCTGCTGCTGCTGCTGAGTCGCTTCAGTCGTGTCCAAATCTGTGTGACCCCACAGACAGCAGCCCACCAGGCTCCCCCATCCTTGGGATTCTCCTGGCAAGAACACTGGAGTGGGTTGCCATTTCCTTCTCCAATGCATGAAAGTGAAAAGTGAGTGAAGTCGCTCAGTCATGTCCGACTCTTTGCGACCCCATGGACTGCAGCCCACCAGGCTCCTCCATCCATGGGATTTTCCAGGCAAGAGTACTGGAGTGGGGTGCCATTGCCTTCTCCGTTAAAGACAATAGTTACTCTTGAAACATTGCCTTTCCCCCAACTCTGATGGCAATTCTGAACTTAACTGTGTTATGCTACGTCTTATACATTCCTTCTGCCCTGATAGTCAAGAATTCTGTCTGTCATCTTGTCATCTTAGTTAGGGACCTACCTGTCATCTTGATATGCTTAAGTTAAAAATGAATGAATTAAAAAAAAATTAAAACACCAATAAATGTTCCAAAAGCCACTTGGGTATTTTTTATACTGCTGAAAAATAGGTATTACCACCACTGTGGTGTTCCTTTTCTCCAAGTGGTTGCATATAAGCATTTGCTTTCTTGATGTAAAGGATGTGTCCATTCATATCCTGCCTAGAACTAAAAGGTTTTTCAAACAGGTAAGCTACTACTTTTGAGAATTTGTATCTTATTTCAAACTGGTTTCTGACATGTACCATTACTTGTTAGTACTGCAACACACTGATTTTGTTTTTCCCTTTCAGGCACATATTGAGGTGAGGATCTTGGAAGCGGGGCGGGGGCGGCGGTCAAGGGCTATGTAGGGAAACAAAAAAAGGTGAGGGAAGAAGGGAAGGAAGGAGGGGAAAGATTGGGTTAAATTTTGTACTAAAGAGAACTGCTTTTAGTCCTTTTGAAAAAGTCTTTGCATTTATAGCAGAGGGACTATCTAACCCACGCTCAGATAAACTAATCCTCTCCGAGGGCCTTACGTCCTGGATCCCCCCAGTTATGCAGCCCACATGGCCTGAGCACATAGTCCAGGGTGTGACCGGAAGAACATATTATTAACTTTCTGCTATTTCGTACATCTGTTATGATTTTTAACCCCATTTTTTATAGTGACACGGCAACTTTATCGCCAAAGGCTTTTATTAACTCAATTAGAAGAGACAAGAAATAGTTGGGGGAAACAAGGCTTCTAAATTCTAGAGCCCTGTGGTGTATATGTTCAGAACATTCTGAGCAAGAAATGAACATTCTGAGCAAGAACATTCAAATCCAGTAAATGAGTATATAGTATCAATGTAAGGACTGTTGACAATTTGATTATAAAATACAATCTACATAAAGACTTTTGATATGAAAAATCCATACACCAAACTAAAAACTCAAAACATCTTTAGTATAAACGAGGTAAATGAATAGCATATATTTTTCCATGTTTAGAGATGATTCCCACTTTATATGAATTGTGAATTTATTGAAAGAACAGTTTCAAAACTGATCATTACTCTAGCACTTCTCTCACACTCTCCTCCAGTGTTGGTACCCTTCAGATAGGTAATCGTCAAGGTTATCTCACCTTTGGGGAAACTTTAAAAGGTTAAAAAAAAAAAAAAAAGAAGCTCATCCTGGTAAAATCCTTTTCCATGTGAATTGATAATAGTGTAATCTTGTCATATGCATATGTGAAAGAAAATGAGGTACCAATCCTCAAACGCCTAAATGAATAATTTACAAACAATGCCTCATTCCTAGTTTCAGTTTCTTCATTTGCAGTCACTGTTTTCTCTTTTCCCCCTGCTCCCCACTTTCTCCTTGTTCACCTTCTCTTTCTTCAAGCTGAGCCTCTTCCTCTGCCACCTGGGGAGTGCAGTCCCCTCCCATCACAGCTTGAGGTTTCTTTTTCTTTGCAGCTTCCTTCACAAATGGCTTCCTTTTCTGCAGCCCTGCAGTCTGCTCTGGTCCCTGGCATGCCTTTCCTGACTCATTTCGCTTTCCACCTCCACCTACCATGGCTTCTCACCTCATTCTACTTTCCACACATGCCTTCTTTCCCTTTCTTACCATTTCTCTTCCTACCTCTTGAAATCTAAAGATTTCTCTAATTTCTATTCTTTCCTCCTAACCATGTTAATTGCCTTCCTTGTAATCCAAATTTGTTGAACTTCACAGAGTTTTTTGATTACAATTTATTTTCCTTTCAAGCTTGCGAATTCCTAAAAACATCCCTTTCTATGTTTCCATATTTACCACCTTCCCCTCTCCTTCAGTCTGCTCAGATTTCTGGCCTAGAGGTTTTTCTTCCTCACTTCCTAATTGTTGCTTCCTCTTTAGTGTTTCCCATTTCTCTCCTACCTCCATCCTAAAAGGTTTCACTTCTTAAATTACTACCCAGTATTCTTTTATTTACGCTATGTTTCTTCTCATCTAACTATAGTCACTCTTTTCAGTTGTTCTATCTTCTACGTCTTTATAGTTAAACTCTCCTTAGCACCCTTTTTTCCCTATAAACTTCCATTCGCCTAGTTCATGATTTTTTGCCCATCCCCCATCTCTCCATGATGTTGTTTCATTGTAAAACTTAAATTATTCCCTACACTATCCATAAATTGTGTTTTTATATATGTGTTAGCTTCTTTAACATTCATGTAAAGCCAGCATTCATGTACGTATACCTACGAAAAAGATTCTTCATTTAATTTGGACAATATTGAGAGAATTCTGCTTTTTTATGAGAGGGAAAAAAATGATTTTTTAGGTAAGATTATTTGTCTATCTATCTATCCTTATCTTCCAAGACACTGGAAACCTGAAGCTGTAGGTTTTAATCCTGGCTGTTTCAAATATTCAGCAGGCCAATATTCCAATAGTTTTCTAATTTTCCTGAGTCTTGGACCCTTGTTTGTGTTAAGTACCCCCTCTATCTACCTCCTAGAATTACTGTAGAGATCAAAAACACATCTTTGTCAAGGCATTTGTACAATGTTAAACACTTGATAACCACAGTTTCAAATGCTATCCTTTGTGTTTAAAGTGTATATATCTGGAAGTAGGTTTTCCCTGCTGGCTCGGACAGTAAAGAATAGGCATGGAATGCAGGAGACACAGGTTCAGTACTTGGGTTGGGAAGATCCCCTGGAGAAGGGAACGGCAACTGACTCCAGTATTCTTGCCTGGAGAATCCTATGAACAGAGCAGCCTGGTGGGCTACAGAATATGGGGTCGCAAAGAGTTGGACATGACCGAGTGACTATGCACACAGGCTTTATAAAACTATGGACTTCTAGAATGATGTAACTGCTTTACCTTTGAAGAAGACTGAACGTAGTCAACATAATTTGCTTGCAATCACATGAACAGAAAAAGTTTACATATCTAACATCCAAAGAGAAAATTAGAAATGTCAAGTTTAGTGGGCGATATGGAAAAAACGCTATATTAACTGAAGGGATTTATATTATTTGCTTTGAGTTTTAAAATATCAGTTTGGGGATAATCTATAATAAACTCATACAGTCTTCTGAGTAGACAACTGTCAGAAGCCAAACCCTTCCTGTGGCAGCCTTAAATGTCACCTTGTCATCAGATTTCAAATAAACATTTGTCCCAAATGGGGCTGATTTGTTTGACCTAACACACTCCCAGCCTTTACATGATACTTAACATATAGACAAATAACTTAGCAGTCTGCTGTGGATGGAGAGGGGCTTCCCAGGTGGCGCTAGCGGTAAAGAACCTATCTGCCAATGCGGGAGACATAAGAGACTGTGGTTCAGCCCCTGGGTTGGGAAGATCCTCTGAAGGAGGGCATGACAGCTCCCTCTAGTATTCTTGCCTGGAGAAACCCATGGACAGTAGAGCCTAGTAGGCTACAGTCCACAGGGTCACAGAGTCAGAAAGGACTGAAGCAACAGCATGCACGCACATGGATGTGGAAACCGCTAAGGATTTGGTATATTTCGAATAGTGAAGCAAATCAGATGTGGAATAGTAGAATTCAAGGTGGGACAGACCTTTGGAAAGGGTCAGGTTCACACACCAAATATCTACACAGACCAAGCTGGTGAGGCGTGGTGGGGAGCTATCCTTCCAAGGGGAAGCAGGAGTAGTTCTCGCACGGCCTTTCCAGGCACCCGTGTGGGCCAGAGATGTCACATCTTCCGAGTTCTCCAGAGGTGCTTGAAATCTGACTCTGTGAGTGAAACTGCCCAATTTTAAAATATTGGCAACCAATTCGAATGTGTTTAAAATACTCTGTGAGCCAAACCAAACACATCTGTCAGCCACCAGTTTGCAACCCCCATCCAATCCTTACATTTTACAGCTAGGGACATGAGGTCCAGAGAGGTTAGGGGATGTGCCATGGCCAGGCTATGACTGGATGGCAGGGCTGGGGGGCCAGAAGCCCGAGTTTCCTGAACCGAGTCCAGGACTCTTCTCATTACACCCGGTTGTGATCCCAGAACCGCACAGAGCAAGTGGCCTGCCGGAATGGAAACTCGTGGAAGTTGTGTGGCCTCATCAAGTAGGGCCCATTCTTTACTTTTCCCACCCTGAGCTCGTCCTCATTGCTGCTGTTGTTGCTTGTAAAGGTAAATGTCCTGAAGGTAGATGTGGACAAGGGGGCCAGCAGGACACAGTTTTGAACACTCTCCTGGCAATTTTCTTGCCATCTCTTACCACCATCTCTTACTTCTCACCACCTGCCTCGACCTGCCCAGATGGCTTACTTTGCAATGGGACTGCAGTGGGAAGACACTTCCTTCCAAGCTCATGTCAATACCAGGTGAAACATGTTTTGAGCTCTCTGTACAGGAATTAGGAAAATATTTCACCTGAAAAGCAACTGTCCAATCTTTCTAAAAACACATAGAAGCAGTGAAACCAAAGAGTCTTGAGCTCAGAACATGTGGCTCTATCATCTAATAACGCACCACGTAAGCACCCTGGATTTTCTGATCCTAGCCCATTTCACTCTCAGCATACACAACCACTGTACCCTAACACTTAAAGAATCATTTAGTGTAACAATAAGACACCATCCCAGATTGGATTTTGGGAAAAACTATCAACAGCAATAATGAAATTTACATTGAAAACAGCATTCTATCCCTGACTTGGAGTCAGAAAACGGGTTCAAATCCTGACCTGCCAGCTCTATTTCAATTTCTACCCAGTGAGGAAAGCCTATGGATGAGAATAGGTGGCTTCTCTGGTTTCTTCCAAGTTTTAGAAAATATATGTATGCTCTCTTGGGAAAATATTTTGGAAAATTAAATACAAATGTCCAATTTTAAAATAGAAAAGGACGTATATACATACATGCTAATTAGTATTATCATTTAATTCCAAATATTTGACAACTGGGTTGGGCAAATCCCCAAAACCTGGTAGGGTCCTTTAAAAACACAGATTTGGACCCTATGACTATATATCCTTACTTACCTATGCTAGTGTTTGGATTAAAAAAAAGTACTTAGAGAACTAACTGGTTAGGGTATTCCTTTATGATGTAAACTGTTTCAAGAAACTATACAAAATCAGTTATCTAGCATTGCTTTCTCTCTTATTTTCCTTTTCTTCTTAGCTTAAGAAAGTAAAAATGAAACTGATAATAGAAGCTGTTAACCTTCCAAAGAAGAGAAAAATATTTTTGAGTCTGTTATTTTCCAAAACCTCTGCGTTTGGGGGGCTTTTATTTGCCTCTCATTGACATCTATCTTTACATTATGATGTAAAGGTAAACTTGGGATGAACCTAGAGTCTGATTGTGAAGTTTGAGGTACCCCATCTAAGTTTACAAAACTATTACAGTTGACTCAACTGACTCAAAAAGACTTAAACAAACAAAGAACACAATTTAAAAAAATATCTTTTTCTTGAAAAATTCCTTTCTTGTATCTATATCTCTCATCTGACTATATCTTTCACATTGATCACAAAAATGTAGATTTCATTTTTTTTAACCTCTTTTCAGTCTACATGAAAAACAGAGATTTCAATAAGCATGGAGAAAGAAAATGTCAAAAAGATACTTAAGAGTTTTTGCAAGAAAGATTACATTTTTTTCAATTGCATTTTTATAAAATAAAAGAATGGCCATTCAAGTGGAACTCAGTGAATCACTTTATCCACTCTTTATTTACATGTGTCTTCTTTTTAAAACTGAATCTACCTCGATCATGGTTTTGATTATGAATCCTGAAAACAATTATGGAAATGATCTTTAATATAATAGTATATTTTACTGAATGCCTCAGCTTTTTCATTCCAACAACTGAAACAGAGAAAATTCCTTGCATGTTGAAATGTGTAATTATCATGTATCCAAAAGGGAGGGTGTAATTTTCACATCTGATTACAAGGAAAGGGTGTAAGAGAAGCTGCCTGGGTAAACTTACACTTGTTTACAAGAGCACTACCTTTGATATTAAAAACTCAAAACATGCAAAACACTGAGAAAAATCAAGAGTTACACACAGAAAACTAAACAAAAATAAAGTCCTGCTACAAAAATAGTACTTTTTTTTCTGAACCTGTACTGGCCGACTTATTTTTGATGATTTTTAAGACTCCAACATTATTTTGCAAGCTTCCTGGTGTCTGTACTACTAAGGGTTAGGAAGTTTGAGCATTAGACTTAATTCCAAAGGAAACTTCAAATTCATATTATTCTTATAAAACTACATGATCAGTTTAAACTAGAGGGTGATTTCCATCTCAACAGATCACACTTTCCTAAATATAATCATTGCTTGCAAGATATGTATTTTTGATGTTTTTATCTTCTTGCCCTTTTTTTTAAAACTTCTGATTTACCTTTGATAAGATCAACTTCTGCTCATGTGAACTCATGTTTTGGACATGTAGGAAGAGATAATATCAAAGAACACCAGAGCCGTAATGGTTGCTATCACTTAGCAAGATTAAAGATAGATGCAAGATCACACAACAGGTAGGAAAAAAACTGCCCTAACAGTCAATACACATCAGGAAAAATTGTGAATGACATACAATTATGATTGTTCAGTAATTGTGGTTGTTTTTGAAAAGTTTAAACAGACTGACATTGAATATTAAGTATACTTAATATTCCTACTGAATTTCTAAAAGGCAAGAAAGGGAACTACAAGAGGAAAAAAGGAAAGATTAAGAAATTGATACAGGAATAGAAAATTTTCATGCCCAAAGGAGCCTACTAAAACATATTCAGTCATCTATTTAGCTGTATAATTACATAGAAAGCAACGAATTTGTTAGAAAGCTATTAAGGTATATAGGTTTTGAAAATTCAGTGCTAATGGCAAGGCTGATTTTTTGGTATATTTTACAAGTTAGAGGTATTTTTTGGATAATTTGCCCACTCAAACCTGGCAAGCAAGAAGTTTGAAAGAGGATACAAACTACCAAGTGATGAAGATTTCTGAATAATTCCAACTAAATAAAAAGTTATTCTGTGAAAAAGAATAAGGTTCCTCATTCCCAAACTGACATTCCCTAAAGCATTTCAGCGACAGTCGGAGCTTAACTTTTATAAGACCTTAGATTTTTTTTTCTCTTTTATTAAGGATTTTCCCCTATTATTAAGGATTTCACTGCGAGTGTTATATTCTGCTTTCCATTAAATCAACAAGCAAAACACCTGACAGACACCTCCTTCCTCCCTGACTTCCGTGAGAGCGCATGTGGAGGGGGTGGAGGTTAGAGTTCTCCAGGTAGCTCTGAGGCTTAGCCACCACCATACACCCGGGTCCGGAGCACCAATCAATGCTTAGCACACAGCACATTTCTCACTGTGTTGTTAGAGTATACATTTGCTTATATTTTGCACAATTTTAATTTAACCATATTGATCAAACTGAACACTCAATAAGACCCTAGGCACCTGAGGCTTATTAAAATGAGTCGACTTGAAGCAAGTAAGCAAGGAAGTAATGGAAACTGTTTGGAGATTTAAATACAGTGGAACCCACTTAAATAAATACCTGTTAATGAAATAAATCTATTAAATGAATTTATTTTCTCTGAACCAAATCAAAACACATAGAGTAATGCTCAAGGGAACCTTTAAATGAATACTGCTTAAATGAATAAGCATCTTAAATGGACCTACTTCTCTTGAAAAGCAAACAGTATTTTCATGTTCTCTAAGGTTAATTAAAGCAAGAAAATCCATGTTGACTCTTTTTTTTTGACATATTGTCACTTTTTGGAATTAAGCACAAAAATTGCTTAAATAACACTATTTAAATAATATAAACATTATTTTTCTCAAGGCTAATTGCCTGTGTGTGTGTCTGTGTGTCTGTCCACCCATCTGTCTCTGTCAAAGGCACTGGGTTCACAGCGGACAGACCCTTGAGACAACTGACTGTATTCCTTTCTCCAGCAACTTATCTATGACAAGCAAAGACAGAAAAATATTTTAAATTTCTAACTGCCTCCCACAATCCTATGGCACAGAGAAATGGACCAGTTACTTTTAACAGATAATTTATTTGCCTCTTTGGAAAGTTCTATTATCTCCCCAGCATGGTTGAAAGGCGTGATTAAAAGAATCAACTCCCTTACTCTAATGATGATTTGTACTAAGAGGCTTATTGGCACATTCAGGGTGCTTAAAATAAGGCTTTTTTTTTTTTTTAAAAGATATAAAGACATTTTGTGGTAAAAACACATAGCATGTCATCTACCCCATTAACAATTTTTTTGTTGTTGTATAATACAGGATTATTTGCTATGTGCATATTGTTGTACTCACAAATGCTTTCTAACATAAAGTTTATATAGGACCACATTTTTAACTGATCAGGTCTCTCTTTTCTCAGAGGGGTTGACCTACAGTGGTATATTATTACATATATTACATAATATTATAATAAAAGAAAAAGTACAGCATACAATGAAGCCCTAAAGTAATAATACTTCTTAAAAGTATAGTGGGCACACAACCCACAGTGATGTGTTTCAGGCCCCCTTTATCTAGTATTGCCTTTAGAGGGCCTTGTTTATTCATTTTTTTGTCCTGGCCTAGTAAAAGATATTAGCTCTTTTCCCTAAGCAAAAAACATGCCTATCATGAATCAGGCAACTAGTGGGAGACTGCTGGCCAGGTTTCACCCCACTAAAATTCTAATCTATACTTTGTCTTTTAGAATTAAGGAGAAAATGCATATCAGCAGAATCTCCCCTCTACTTTATTTCATTTATAAATTACGAGAATGATGCTATTATATATTATTAATTTCTGCTGTTCTCCAACTCTGCTGCAGCAGTGAGCTGCGGATGTTGGAACGGTGTAATTATGTTCTAGTAGGGTAGCCATCCGTTTCCTTTCAAAAATTTACAGGATTCTTAATCACGCTGCTCATTTGGGTGCGCAGCAGCGAGGATGGCGAAACACAAACAGGGCACGTTCGTTTACATAGGAACACCTGCTTAGCATGATAGCAGATGTCAGTCAGTAAGCAGAACACAAAAGGAAAAAATATCAACAAGAGCAAACTCACACCATTTTGACTTGGTGTGGAGAAATCTTTTCAGGAGTGATGGCAGCAGTGGACATTCCTCCGAAAATGCAAACAAGAGTCTCTGAAATTCCCAAGTCTTGTCTGTGGTTAACATGTGGTCAGAGGGAAAGGGCATTTGCATTCTTGTTGCATTCTGGTACTGACTCTGACTCTCTTTATTATTTGGGGGAATTACTAAAACTACCCTGCCTCAGGTTCCTGATCAATAAGCACACAAGGGGTTGGATAGTCTATATAAAGACCTAGTTCCTTGAAGGTGTTTGTCATTAGAAGCAAGATAATGGTGCAAGCCACGCTTTCACCCTGCTGCTGCTACTGCTAAGTCGCTTCAGTCATGTCCGACTCTGTGCGACCCCATAGACCCAGGCTTCCTGGGATTCTCCAGGCAAGAACACTGGAGTGGGTTGCCATTTCCTTATCCAATGCATGAAAGTGAAAAGTGAAAGTGAAGTCACTCAGTCGTGTCTGATTCTTCGAGACCCCATGGACTGCAGCCTACCAGGCTCCTCCGTCCATAGGATTTTCCAGGCAAAAGTACTGGAGTGGGGTGCCATTGCCTTCTCCGACGCTCTCACCCAACCCAGTTCAAATCCCGCTGCTGTCACTTTGCTGTGTGTGACATCAGGCAAGTTATTTAACCTTGCCATGGTTTCCTGATTTGTAATGTCTGTTGAGAAAATTAAATGAGATAATGCATACAAAGTGTCTGCCGCATAGTGAAGATATAATAAATGGTGGCTATATTATTACTATCATCTTCTTTATCATTATTTTATTTTGATCCTTGCAGAACATTTCCTACCCAACATGTTATTTATTAAAAGTCTGGAATGACAACCAGCTGAAATCTCTTGCAGAGATCGTCATGAACTGTGATATTTTTGATGTGCGTAGCTCTGCAAGATTATTATAATGATACCTACTACAGTTATTTTATAGTTAGAGAGTCTGTCATCATTTCCACAACATTTTCTTGGATTTATCTCTGAACCATAAAAAGGGTTTTCTGGGCTGTACCCTGCCTGAAAAGAGCCTCCATAAAAGAGAAGGGCTTTCTAGAATTTGACACAATAAAATGAGGCTATGGAAAGGAAAAAATTAGAAGCTCATCACCTTCATGCGCCCAGCCCACCCTGACAACTTTTGCATGTCTTTGAAGGACTTTCAGATGACTCTGGTATTTTCCCTTCTCACCCTTTCCCCAAAATGGTTAAAATTCAAAATGGAAAACAGTGATCACACATGGGCAATGACTAATTTTCCTAAGGAATTTTAGTATTCGGAATGTGTCTGCTTGTGCAGGCCTGTGCGTTAAAGGCTCCCAGAGTATGCATTGACTTGATACCCAATAATGGCTGCTAAGGAGCCGTTATGTAGTGCCGTGTCAATGATCCGTGCATTGAGGACTCCCTGAGTACGCATTGACACGACAGACCGAAACGGCTCAGAAGAAGCTGTTATGGTCTATCATGCCAATGATGTGCAGATATTGGCAGGGCCTCTGGCCTTTCCATGGAAATGATGGAGTCTCTGAAGGAACCAGTGTGGGCACCATGTGGGCACCAATGGCGAGCTCACAACAGCTCCATTTTCCCTCCTGCTGGGGTTTACCTCAAAAAAGTCAGCTTGAAAAAGGTGTCCAATAACTTCCATGGTCCCATGTGACATCATCAAGACAGAAGCACGAGTTAAAGATACCCTTGCCATTTAGACTTTTGTTTCTTCCCAGAGAAAGAAACTGATAATTTAATAGCAAAAGAAGGGATAAAAGTTTTTCATAGTTTCTGAAGTTTTTGATTATAAATTTCTCTTTTCTGCTTTATGAATTGCATGTTAACATGGATATGATACAGGGCAGACTTCTTGTGGTGGTGGTGGTGGTGGTGATTTTCTGAGACTGAAACATGTAATCCATGCAAAGAAAAATACCTCTTTTATATGTCCTTAGCAGTTGACTAGGTACTCAGAACTCGGCATATAGGAAATGGTTCAAAAAACCTTGGGAAGAGAAGTGCAAGTTCAAGAATAAAGTTTGGATTCACACATGCTTTACCAACTTAAGGCAGTAATTAATTCACTTATGGTATTTACATGCCCCTCTTCAGATACTTATGGAGAACATGGGAATTTTAAATTCACAATTCAGTGCAAAATTTAAAATGATCTTCATTAGAATTTGAAGCTATACTCTAAACTGCTTTATATACTACCAACAGGGAGCCTCATTATGTAGTACTATATTTGGACTACCTTCTTTACATTTTGTGGCTGTAGATTTGAATGTATTTCTGGTATGCTTAAGCAGAATCAAACAAAGTGTTTTAATCTGTTCTATTAACTAACCAGTCCCCACAGTTGCATGATGAACATATAAAGTCAAGAGACCTTAGCGCATCTTTTTCCTACTGTCTTCAAAGGCTCAAGAAGAGAGATCTGAGACAGTCAAGCACAAAATGGTGGCAAAGTCTTGCAGAAAAAACAAAGTCGTTCACTAAAAAGAATGGTGGAAACGAAGAAACAGTCAGATTAGGCAGAAAATAGTTAGAATGACTGTAATTCCAAGTACAGAAGGTACTTTTACATGCTCATTTCCTTGAGTTGAAAACAGTCCAACTCTCATAATGATATTTGGAATCAGGGTAAGAGATCCACCATTCATGTGTATTAAACGTTGACTGACTTAATAACTGACAGAAGGAGCAAGAGGGGAAACTCACTAAATGCCAACCCAAAGCAGATACTCAAGAAACTCTGAAGGGTGGAGGAAGAAGACAGAACATCAAATACTTATTATACAATATATGTGATACTTTTACCTATCACCAATAATCCTCTACAACAGCTCTGTGACATAAGTATTATGAGAAATGGAGACACGGTCAGGTCGAGCAACTTGCTGGCTGAATGGCTGGTATGAAGTAGAAACCAATTTGAGCCCAGATGTGCAAAGCCTAGGCTCTCTTGAGCACCCAAACCACCTCTCTGTCTGCCTCCTTGACTCACTTGTAAAGGTGTCATTTTGAAACGTGAAAGCGAATTGATTCAAATACAAGCTACAAGAAAAAAATCTCAAGCATTCAAAATGGCACAGCTGTCACTAAGTCAAGTTCAAGACATTGTTAATTGGGTGGTAGGGAGTTTAACATAAGCTATCAAAAGCTTCTTTCTAGATATTATAATATATACTAAATGTTTAATGTACCTGCCATATTCATTTTCAGAAGATAGTTGAGTAGAATGGATTCATCTTCGTATTAAGTCCAGACTCACTTTAACAAAATGACCTTTGTGCTCCATGTGCTTAGCCAGTCACTGGTGACAGAGAGACAGACAAGATTGTCCTCAAGGCATTTACACATTTGTGAGGAGACAAACAGAATCAGATACTGTAGGTGCTATGATAAAGGTCAGCTCAGAATATATTTTTTGAGGAGTGTTTTTTAAAGACGGCATTGTTCCTATAAAGAGACAGTACCATGCCTATTTCCTGGAAAGGCAAAGGTGTAAGGCCATGCCAACCACTGTGACTATCTCTTTTTTTATTGTTGTTTTTTAACACTCCCTAAAGAATTGAAGAGGAACGAACACCTCAGCTTAAGGTTACTATTTCTTCTTTTCAAGAATGTTTCAGCATGACCCAGAAACTGAAGTACCTCTATCACAGAATTCCTGGCAGCCTGATTAGTCACGCCTTGAAATAGTCATAAGCAGAATGTATTGAGTATCTTCTAGGCTTCAGATACTGCCCTTCAAATTTTGTTCAAGACTCCAATGATGCTATAAACTCTTGTCATTATTTGGCCACACTGTGTGGCATGGAGGATCTTAGTTCCTTGACCAGGGAGCGAGCCTATGCCTCCTACAGTGAAGCATGGAATCTTAAGCACTAAACCAACAGGGAAGTCCTAAAATAAATACTGGACCCCATTTTATGCATTATAAACTGAAACTCAGAGGGGTTAAGAAATACACTCAGGACCACACGAAAGAATCAGAGTTTGGACACAGATCTGTTTGTGTCTGAATGCTCCATTCTTTTCAGAGTATTGAAATCCTCATTCCCTGAGGAGAGAGGAGAGCTGGACTCCATTCCTTATAAGTGAATGGATCTAGGGGTGTCCTTTGACCAGGAGGCTGGGGAGTGTAGATGTGAGCATGGAATAGCAGAGCAGTTCACCTTTGAGGGAGGGGCAGGCAGCACGTGTTAGGGATGTGAAGGCAAGTGTTGCTTCACTTGCATGTGGACCAGTTAATAGACTCTAAATTTCATCCTCAGTTGGGTAAGCTCTTTGGGATCTTAAAGATGTTTCTTGAATTCACATCCCATGCACATCTCTCATGGCTGTTGTCCAAATCCTATTATCTGGAAACTTAATTTAAAATAGCTTGGTCTTTTTGAAAATTGTCAAAAACTCTAATAAAACAGGAATATTTCAAACTTGCACAGACTAAATTCTGTGGGACATCTGAAGTTTAGCTCTTAAATTATGTCCTTAGAACAGTGAAGAGGTAAAAATCTAGGCTGCATTGAAAAGCACAATGCAGACAGGAATTCTAATGAATCCTTGACTGTATTCAATCAACGTGAGAGTCACTATTCTACTTATTACCTATATCTATTATTAGACTTTATTGGAGAAAGAAATGGCAACCCACTCCAGTGTTCTTGCCTGGAGAATTCCAGGGACAGGGGAGCCTGGTGGGCTGCCGTCTATGGGGTCGCACAGAGTCGGACATGACTGAAGTGACTTAGCAGCAGCAGCAGCAGCAGCATTAGACTTTAATTGTAATAATTAATCAGATATTTTCACTTTGGGTTTTCATTTCTCAATTGTTACGAGGTGACTCGCCCTTAAATAACTAGTTATCAGCAAAGGATAAAACTGAGAAAATGCTGAAGTATTGGTTTTGGGTTTGTTTTTTTTTTGACAACTTAAATTAATTTCTGGAAAGGTAGAAATCTCTAAGTTCATGTCCTTAAATTCTAATCCCTTTAAGGAAGGTAGACAATGTGGGAATACACAGCTGCCATTTTTTTTTTTAAAGAGGCTACTGTTCCTTTAATGCCCAGCTGGTTCTGAGATGTAATAAAATTGACATATTGATTCCTTTGAATTTACAAATGCCTGTTTCATAAACTCCATCTCCAAAGCCTAGGCATCTTTAGAGCACTGTCATTTTTTTTCTCCAAATGGATCAATTATGTGCCCACGTAATCCTGTTACCTGTGAAATCCATGCATACTTCTCCCATTTGCTGCAGTTCCCAGGCGGACAAACTTGCATTATGTACGCATAAACAAACAGCGCATTTTCCTGATATTAGAGATTGTTTTCAAAGTGAAAGGCAATCTCTTGGGTCCTTTACTCCAAAAAAAAAAGAGAGAGAGAAAGAGATAAAGAAAGAAAAGAAAAAGGAAGACTGGGTGCTTGTTTCTTCAAGCAACCTCAGTATAATAAATATATTTATACACACACACATGAACATGTGCGTAATCTGTATTTATGTATACATACATTCATATCAACTACTTATAATTCCTAACAATTCATTTAAATCGTATGGTCTTGCTATGTTCAATCTTTTCACTGATCTAAGGAAGTAAATTTTTCGATTTAGTTAAACTGGTTCATGAAGGTTTATCACATTTTTTTTTATTATTGCTGTCTTTTCTCCTTTGCTGATAATTAGTTATTTAAGGGCAAGTCATCCCCAAGACACCTTGAAACAATCAAGAAATGAAACCCAAAGTGAATTGGGTTATAAAGTTTGCATTCGTTTTATAGTAAGAAAAGTCTTTAGCATCTTTCACTGTGGCACTTAGACACTCAGTGGCTCTGAGTTTTCCTTAAACACACACAGAGCTCTTTATTGAAACAACCGTTGAAAACAAAAGATTCTGCTTCTACTACATTAGGAGAGAAACGCCTCAGTGAACTAGGTCTTGCCCAGGTTTTAAATCTGTAACAGCAAATTGTCTTCCTCTACCATCTCACTTCCATGTTCATACGTGGACACACTTACCAGTCCAAAACGCAGAAAGAAGTCTTATGTGCCAATATACATATAGCTCTATCTAAAGAATCCCCTGCAAATAACCATCAAGCAAACATGCTTTTGTCTATGTATCAACTCTCTGTGTGAGCAAAGTACTGTGCATGTTCTGCACAGAGATATGAATTTTCGCTTCATTCTTTCATCCTCTGCTGTATTTGATTTTCCTCACTTCACTGGGCACCCAGCAGTCCAGCGACACTGCACTTGCACTCTACAATTTATTTCTAAGAGATTCCCCAAATCACAAAACATCTTCTCTGCTGTCCAATGTGCTCCCCATATGCAGAAAAGATGTTCTGAAAAATCGGGTTGTGCTAGGAGCCCTGTGGCCTGGCCCACCGCTGCCATTGTGCAGGAGTGGTTTTAAAGATAAATGGCTGCATGTTAACCAGATTTGACATGCTGTACAAAGGCAGCCACCTTTGGTCCCATGACACAGCCAAACAGAAAACACAACAAGCAAGCCTGGCAAAGATGTCCGGCATGAATAAAAGCACAACAATTTGTCACATAGTTGTTACAAAATGTTAGCAGCTTTAGGGCCTGCCATGGGATGGCAGAGATAAGGCAGTGTGGAGAATCTGGAAGTTTAAGGATTTGTGAGTCTTAGGCAATGGAAGAGTTAACTCCGAAAAGGGGGGAAAGAGTCATCCCAAAAGGATTATTTTCATTTGCTTCCTCATAAGGCCTTCATGTCATGAATTAAATCAGCAAGGCCAGTGTTCCGGGGTTTACTAAACTCCACTGTTTTGAAGGGCTGTCTGTTAACCATCTCTTCCCAAACTCTCAAAGATGCAAAACACTCTAGGATCTTGAGCATCAAGAATCATTTTTCATTTCATTTTTTTTTTCAAGCTGGCCTAGTGATGAATGAAAGGAAGAATTTTGAGGATGAAAAAAAATCCATATACTCAACTTAGTCTCACTATTCACCTAGAGCAAAGTAAGTCAAAGTGCCTCACTTTAACTCTTTTTCAAGTGCTAGGTTTCTTTTTCCAAATGTTTTTCCAGAATTACTTGTAATTCTGGAAATTCTACAATTCCAGTAACATTTAACCATAAACTTTCTTCCTGACTCCAGACTCATGCCCTTTCTAAGCCTTCATTTCCTCATCAGTAAAAAATGTACTGAAATAATAGCATCTCTTTGATAGAATGGTTGTCAGGGCAACGTCAGATGACATAGGCAAAATTCTCAGCACCAGTCTCAGCACATTATAAGTACTCAATAAATGTTAGATAATATTAGCTTTCCTACAGTCACCAGAGACATTTCACTGAAATACAAATATGATTATGTCATTCTTCTTTAAAAAGCATTTCACGAGCTCACCATCACCTATTTATTGGATACGAGCCAGAAATATGTGACAGGAGGTGCTTCTGATCACAAACCACCTTTGCAGACTCAATTCAAGCTTATCCCCTTGCACTGGGGCTCTGTTCCAGACATGCTGTTTGCCTGACAGCACCTCACTGGGTCTCCCTTTTCCTCCTTCGAGGCCTGTACAGGCCCTCTTCTCAGCCCAGGATACCCTTCCCCAGCTCCACTGGTGAAACCTGAGCCATGCGACCATTCTCCCTTCAAAATGCTGCCTCCCCCAGGAAGTCTGCCCAAACTACCTGCTCCCAGACCTAGTTAAGCCATTGTCTACACTCCCTATCCACTGGATACAAAGTTCTTCATGGCGTTCACCACATGTTCCTAATTTCTGGAAGCCCCTCTTTCTCACTAGGCAGTGAGCTCCTCAGAGGTTCAGACTCTATCATTCATTTTTTGATTTGCAGCCTCAAGTTCAGTGCTTACACATAGGATATGCTCAGTTAATGCAGGATGAATAAATGCTACCATTTTCTACTGAAATACCAGAAGCCTAAAAAGTAACTGGTAGAATGTGTGTGTGTGTGTGTGTGCTCACTCAGTTGTGTCTGACTCTTTGCAACCCCATGGACTGTAGTCCCCCAGGCTCCTCTGTCCATGGAATTTTCCAGGCAAGAATACTGGAGTGGGTTGCCATTTCCTTCTCTAGGGAATCACCCTGACTCAGGGGTCAAACCCACTTCTCTTGCATCTCTTGCATTGGCAGGTGGATTCTTTACACTGCACCACCTGGTTAAGTCCTACCGGGTAACATACACGTCAATTATTTTTGCAACAAGAAAAAGTTTTTTCTTAAAATTCAAATCTCAGATCACCCTTAGGAATAAAGGCAGAAAGGAGCCCTGAGTGGAAAAAGAAAATGTGCGTTTTTCTTCTACGAGCCTGGCATCGGCTTTGAAGAGGTACTGCTTCTAGCAATGGCAGAATGAAGCAAGGAAGCACACGTGACAAACTCTTCCAAAAAAGGAGAACTTAAATTTCTGGCCAGTCTAGTGCTGGCATAGCCACATACTTCAGACCTTTTCTGAAGATCTTGATGACTCTAAGAGAATGGAAAAGATACTTGGGAGATGAGCCTGTATAAAAGATATTGTCATTGTCTATGGCCTGATGTAACACAGGTGACAATTCCCATGTAGAGAACTCCAAGTTGCCCTGATAGTTTACAGAGGACTACAAAATAAATATAAAGAGGGAAGATTTCTATGGCAGCCTTCTTAAAGGGTAGGGTCTGAGGCTCACTTGACATCTGTGATTCTCTAACCTCTGCGACCCTTTGTAAACTCAGAACCAGCACAGCTCAGAGCCTGTCATAGATCCGCCCCCATCCCACCGTCCTCCTGAAACCTGAGCCAAGCCCCATGGGGCTGCAGGTCTCCTGTTCACAGGTCCTGAGGGAATCCCGGCAGCCATTCTCTGATGAAGTTTGCACGCTTCCTCACTGAAGGTGAGCTGACTGCAGGAAGATGAAATCGCCCCAAGCACAGTTAGTGGGGAGCAGGAGCTGGTGAAAGGAGAGGGATCTTGAAGCTAATGGGTGACCTTTCAGTGTCCTCCATTTATAGGTCTCATTTTATTTCTACTTGTAATATTACATGGGAAAAAGATTTAAATACGGGAGACATGACGGCATGCCATTCACTTGGTCTGAACTGCACAGTTTATTTGTATCCTAAAAGTGATGAGGAAGGCAATGGGGATAGGCCTAGTAATAGGCCTAAAATCAGTGGATGGTAAGACATCATCAGAGAAACAGACTGTTCATTTGTTTTTGTCTCTCTTCACCAAAATATTAGGATTATCCAAAGAATATCTTCAGAGTGAAATCATTGATTTCTGCCTCAAACAGCAAAGAACCAGGCAAAATATTTTACAGGAGAGAATCTGACTGTCAGATTGACTTGTAACAGTTAACTAAGCATATTCTTAGGAGAAGCTTTATATGGAGAGATCATTTTGCTGAGTGCCAAATACAGGAAGGGAATGCTAAAAAAGTCCTGAGAAGTCTCTTTAAGAAGCCATACATGTAAACGCCATATTCTTTTTGATTAATGATTAAAATATCTTAAATTCATATCGTTCAGCTGAGAGGATAAGCACATGAGAGTCGTGTCTTCCATTAACAGGAGATTTTTAAAGCTTAGGGGTTCTCATTCTAATAACAAAAATGTAGTGTAAATACAAATAATTTTTAAAACAGCATCTAAACTTTAACTTTACTCATATACCAATAGAATGTGCCAGTAGAATGCATGAAATACACTAAGTTGATGGTATCATGTTTTGTTAGAAAACTGCATCTTGTTTGTTAAAAGGAGAGATGTTATTAACAGGCAGAGTTAATTTCTGGGAAAAAAATTTTCGAGTAATAACTTTATGAACTGGTTTTGGAGGTTTTATCAATAGAATAATAAAGACATAGTTAAAGAGCTAAAGAAACTATAGGCTTTATTAAAACTCTCTAGTTCTTCCTTAAGTTAAAAAAATAAAACCTCAAGTACTCAATGTATGGGTTATGAGTCTTTATGTCTGTGCTACCCGTTCTGTGAAAAAAATCCTTCACAGGGCTCTATCTCACCAATGGCAGTGATGCGCAGCAAACCCAGTCCATGTTAGTCAGAACTTCAGGTAGAGGGTTCGAACCCTTGTAACAGTTTTAGACTTGCAATCGGTGTTGTGACGTTTCTTCATCTAGGTCTGAAATATGTGCAGCATTGCTTTTAGAAAGTAAAAAAATGGGCGGATCGTGCCATCTATGGCAGCATTTGTTCAGCATTTGGTACAAACGGGAGGAAAAAAGATACAGAATGCATGGATTGATTTTCAAATTACCTCAATATTTTGAAAACATTTTCACCTGCATGCTGAGAATGCTAAGAATGGCAAGGAAGGCAATGTGCATTTGCACAGCCTCCACTGCATTCATTTATAAATTACCTCATCACTGACTGAAATTAACACTGATTCTTACAGGCAATTTCTCAATTTCCAATGCTAATTACATTTTTTTTACTTTTAAATTCTGTACCACCTGTTTTGGGCAAGACATCTTAGGCAGCGCGACCGCATTTAATCACAATTTTAATTAACCGCCCTGTAGATGTGAAAAAGAAGCAATTATAATGTAGATGAATGATGATTTTTCTGCATTAAATTGTTTTGTTTCCCTGGTATGTTGATTGTAACACAGCACACAAATACAGTAACTGTACAATTTTTTTCTATTGTAATTTAGTAATTGTTTTTGGAAAACCAGTTTGGGAATGAGTGACTTCATCTGTTTACAAATTGATTGATACTGTTCACTCACTGATTGCTGCAGCGTATATTTTGGTATTGCACAGCCTAGCATAAAATATAATTAGAGATGCACAGGCTTTGCAGCACCATTTTGGAATCTGAAAATCAACTGTAACTGAAGTATGTTTTCCTTGAGCATACTAGTATCAGTTGGGGCTGATGAAATGATAATCAAAACAATGGGCTTTCCAATTCCACCACTAGTAGAAACCCTTGGTTTCAATCTGATAGTCTAATATGGTGAGTTTATGAATCACTCTGTACTAGGCCTAGGAGCTGGGGGCTGGCAAGTCTGAAGCTTGCACAACTCACTCAGATCTGTATCAGAAGAGGCATACAAGTGAGGTAAGGAAACAATGATAAAAGAGAAAGAGTCGCTGCTTTGGAAATGGAAGAATTGTTCCCGACACCCAGGCACAATGCACTGGTGTGCTGTAGCGCTAGACTATCTCATCTCTACACTGTGATACGATGAGATCACATTCATGCTCCTGGCTTGCAGATACTGATCATTAAAGCCCTACCTCACTGCAGATAAATTCAAAGATCTTTTTTATGTGAAGCAAAACCTCCTCACTCAGCTAGGAATGGGCTGGGAGAAAAAGGCAGCCATCAATATCTGTTTATCTGAAACCTGATGCTGACCAATGGGTAGAAGATCTATGCTTCCTGTTTTCACATGAATCAGAAATTCCTTCAGGAGCTCCTTATGCTAACATCACACCTACTCTTGATCTCAGGGCTGAGTTCTCAGGCAGTGCCCTTCATTGGTATCACAGGGCTGGTGTCTCTTTCGAATCATCCAATGAATAGCTCTAAAATGTGCTCACTTGCATGCACCCTGGGCAGGCCATTTTTGCTAGCCTGGAAAAAAGGGGAAAAGGCCATGTAAGCAGTTGTGGGTGTTCAAAGGAAGCTATTTACGAGATCTCTTCATCTTCTACTTTGCTTTTTTTTTAATACTCCATTCCTTAGAAAATCCTAAACTAGGACAGTTCATTAAAAGGTGAGAAGTCATGTTGGTCCTAGCCATGAGTTTGTTATAAAACATAGCGAGGATTATGGCTTCATTTAGAGCAATTTACAGATAGAATGTTATGAGTTAGCACGACACAGCAGATCGTGTTGAGCTGGGAGTTGGACCAGGAGGACTATTTGGATTAACTTCTATTTGTCTGTCTCCTTTATAAATAGTTGCACAAAGTTTTCATAGGAAGCACCAAATCAATGCCAGAATTTACTTTGTATATGAAGTAAGAATCTGCCCCATGTATGTATTTTAAAAGTCTGTTCTTTTGCCAGGTGAAAGATTTGAATGTCTAACCCTTGTGCACACCCAGAGAAATGGACACAAAAATCTCTCATGAAATTAAAATAGGTCAAGGTATCTTATCTGTGTTGCTAGGAGTGGTGTCTTTTTCGTGTGTAATATTATACAAAACTAGCAATAAAACTGTTTCTTGCTTAGTCACCCCTACCTGTATCATGCTTTTTGGCTGTGAAAATTATTTGGTATAAATGATATTGAGTAAACTACTACCACTGAGGGAAAAAAAGCAATTTATTTTAGTTAGTAAAACTGTCACTGCTAAGAAAGCATGCTTAGGGCAGGTGGAAATGTGTACGTGTTTTACTCAACAGATTCAATTTCAGATTTTTAGTGCAGTCTCGCTGGTTATTAGCAGCAATACTTTCATGCTGCTGAATATTTTTTTTTTCATTTGCCAGCTTTCTTACCTTCCTCATAAGACAGAATATCTTGTTTTATGAATGGAGGTAAAAATAACCTTGAATATCTCAAATTATAATCTTTTTACATAATGAAAAGGGAGTGTTCTGGCAATAAACTTAATTTTTTTTTTTTTTTCTCATGAAGTGGTTCCAGCGATCATGCTTGTTTGGAAGTTTCTAAAAGTGGTAACATCTGTGCTCCTGTTGGGATGAGAAGTCATCCCACAAACCTTTCTGTGAGCGGGTTTGTCTTTAAGAGAAAATAAAATACCTGATTTGGGCCCTTAGTCTTAGCTCCCGTATCTTCACACTCTGACCCACTGGCGTTCCTTTGAGCAGAGAGCTGCTTCCCATGGCTACCTCCTCAATATAAACTTGCTAACTAATCTCTTAGCAAACACTTGAAGCCAACCTGAAGGGAGGAAAAGAGGCAGAGAGGAAACAAAAAACCCGGCAGAGATAAAGCTCAACGCACATTCAACCGGACGCGGGACTCTAAATTTAGTACTAAACTTCAGTTTTCTTGCGAAGAGTTAGCTGTTGTCTGTGCAACAGCGACTTTTATAACAATTATTTTATTTTTAAGACTCAATCCTTAAAAAAAAAAAAAAGACTCAATCCTAATTCTGCTGCTGTCTCCTAAACAGGGCTCACTTTAACAAAAACTCCCCCCGCCTTTTTTTTCTTCCTACCAGTAGTCCTGTGCCTACCCTGACAGGTATTTGTAAATGGTTTCTTTTTATAACTGAGTATCTTTTAAATAATGTATCTTTTTAAAAGTCTACCCAGACCCCTGTGTGCACACAAGGTAACTTTTCCTCAGGAATTTATATGAGGAGAGGATCCACTGTTGGAAATAAATAACGACTTTCAACCAATGATCAAAGAAAAATAAATCTTTTCCCCTAATAAGACTTTTTAAGACTGGAATCCCATTTTTAAATGGATAACAGCTAAGAGGCTAACTGGCAATCTATTTATTTCCAAAGCTCTGTTTTAACGTTGGCTACACAGAAACTGGAGGAGCAAATGAACCCTGGGATCTTCGAAGTTGAAGCTTTTAAAATAGAGTTGGTATGTAGTATTTGAAAACATATTGTTCGGAATTTAAGTTTTAATATCTAGGAATAAACCGAGCATTAAATCAAGCAAAACTGTGACAAGGCCAATATGCACATGGACGAAGCCAGGAAGGCATCTTCAGCTCTTTGTTCACAGCTTAACAAAACTGTGCCGTCACACCACTTTAGTTCAACAGTGCCTGTCGAATGGGCATCAGCAGATCAGCCAATGCCTGTCATACACAGAGCCTGAAGACGCTTTGAAAGCAAGAGCTTATTCGACCCCCAAGTCTCGTTGGAAAGTGGTGAGGATTTTAAATCATCTAGTAAAGACAACAACCTCCCCCCTACCCCTGCCACCACCACCCCATACTGCAAAGTTAGAATAAATAAGGAAGGATGACCAAAAATATTGGTTTTAAAAAACAGACGTGAAGGAGAAAAAAAAATGCACTCAGGCAAAGGGAGCGCTTTCCATATTTGTTTTCTTTGTCACAGCAATTATAAAAGTTTTGCAATCATAGAATCTTTCTCAAAGTGACGTTCCCAATAGTGAAAGAGAAGTTTAATGTCGTTGCTATTTTAAGGTTTTGCCATGGTTTTTTGGCCTTTAAACAATTGAATAAATGTTCTTCCGTTATCAGGATAGGAGGGCGTTATGTGACAAAGAGAACTTACAACCCCGTGTTATTCAAAGGAGTATCTCTTCAAGTGTAATTTTTGCTACGTGGCTGTTTTTGTTGACAAAAATGCACTAACTTTTGAACCAACAAGTCTCCTGAGCTCTGGTCTCTGGGAACATTTAATCTGCTTCAGAGTAGGAACCGAAGGAAACAAACCTGGTAAAGAGAAGGATTGTTAACTTTCCTACAAGTTAACAATTAAGGAAAAAAAAAAAAAACCCAAACCGCCTTATTTGCCTCCTATAACACTGATCATGAGATTTGGCTTTCAAGCTTTAATAAGTGCTAAGGAGGTGCCTCAGAACTTTCCTCCTGTTTAATTAAGTGTGCCCACTCCTCTTCAGGCATCCAATCAGATTAAATGAGAGTGAACCCTGGGAGCAGGGTTGATGAGCCCTAGTGGTAAGAATTAGCTGAAGGTGTACTGAATCTCTCGACCTTTCAAGTTCCTCTAGGATACGCTGCTCCTGAGATTCATATAGGAGTTGAGATTTCCCTTACACTAGAGTTGAAAAGCTCTCGCTCTCCACCCCTCTCCCCGTCTCTCTCTGTCTTTCACTCTGCTACTGTCAGTTTGCTGCCTGTACTTTAGCTGTCTCTTTTCCAGTCTCTACCCTGTCAGTTTCTGGCCTGCCAATTTCAACTTGAAGCTTGACTGGGCTGATTTGATGCAAATACCTCCAGGGAAAACCCTGAAACTGATGAACAGTTATGTCAAGTCGATTTTGCACCATCGGGAAAAGGTAACCTCTGCGAGAAAAAAAACAACAAGGTTAAAGAGACAAGGGCTTTTCACGTGTAATACCTCTGCTGCACATCTCGTTCACTGTTTACCATCCCTCAGAAATTGTAACTGTCAGAATTAGTCCTAATTGCAGATGCGAAAGCTGCCATTATAATAAAAACAGAGGCAGTGCAGGCATTAAATGTAGCAGCCTAATTTGTGAGACTACAGAAAAGGTAGAGAAAATGAATATTTCATTACTTTAATTACCAGGGACTACTCTTTTCTTGCTGTCTTATGATAAGTGTTGCTGTAACTAGCAACAGCAAACATCCACTAAAACATAAAGTGCAATAATCGTCCTGCTGTCAGGATCACCACTTTAAAATACGAGCTGGGAAAAAAATATAATGGTTTATCTATTTCTTAGAGATCGCAGAAGATGGAAATTCATTTAATATTGGGGCGGGGGGGGCGGGGAATGCACATACAAAGGCACCAGTAAACAGTTTTAGTCAGAGAATAATGGCTCTGAGAAAGGAGGAAAAATATCAGTTGGCTATACATTTGAAGTGTTTGCCCAAAAAGAATGCCGGAAAGTGAAAAATAGGAGGTAATAGCATTTGGACTTTTTAAGGCAAAATCTTGTTTTGCGTTGCACAATGTAATTGCTTGAACATTAGAAAATAAAACTCCAGTGACTAGGGGAAAGACAAGAGGAAAGCGAGTGGTTTTCAAATGATTAAGCAAAAGTGGAAAAAGTTCAAGTTGGCAAAAGTTTAGAAGCTCAGTCCATTTCCATTTTAAAAAGACTAGATAAAGCCTGCCAGAAAAAGGACTTTGCCTACAGTTTCGGAGGACCGATTCATAAGATTTGGGGAGTATCAATAATTACTCACTGCTGACACCTCGAAAAGCCCTGGGCATCTCTCCCTAATTGTCAATTTCAGGTAAAAGGGCAAAGCAGGGTGGAGAGGTGGCCGGACTGTGGGAGGTGGGAGGTGGGCCAGGGGGTGGGGGCGTGGTGGAGGAGGTTGCTGAGACTGGCTGAAGCCAGCCTGTCTCTGCATTTATCACTTTGTCCCAGAGGAGGTGTTTGTTCAACATAGCAGTTTGACAGCACAAAAACACTGTGGCCAGAAGCCCTATCAAAGAGCCTACTGACACATATCATTTGTGGTCTCGGTTTCACAGGGCAAGGCTACCTCTCACTTTATCTACACAAGTATAAAACTCTACACGTTTCTAAGTGTTCAGTATAGTTTAATCCCCTCCCCCTTTCTTTCTTTTAAATACTATAAACACTACTTTAAAATACCATCTTTATTCGGGACTTCTGAATGTTGTTTTAAAAACCATAATAATTTGCAATCAATTTAGCATAATCTGTGTTAAGGTTGATCATATTAAAGAAAAAAGAAGGAAAACAGTTTAAAAGCACAAAGCTTGTAATTTACCCTAAATAATACACTTAAAGCTTAGATTAATAGGTGCAAGCAAATTTCGTAAGAGTCATGTCATGTGGCATAGGGAACACTTTTCTTGTTGTTTTTTTGTTCACAATAAATCCTACTGAGAAGGAGCCTACATTAATCCTTCATCTCTACTATTTTTGCTTAAGTGTATCACACTCACAAGCTATAAGATTGGAGTTATAGTGAAAGAGGAAAAGTCCTACAGTTGGGGTCCTAGGGTGTGTCTGTGTGTGCGTGTGCGTGTGTGTGTGCACATAAGCTGTATTTAGTTTTTAGATTCCCATCAGCAGAGCAAAGGTGATGGAAAATCTTTAGAGGACAATCATTTTACTTAGAGATTTTCCCCTTTTAATGGGTCTATTTATTATGAAAACAGTTTACTGAGTTCTTTATATATAAACCTCACCTCTTAAAACTGAGAAATCTCATGATGTGAAACACTTCCATTGATGCGCTTTGTGTCTAAAATAGAAACTTAGGTACTTCCAAGAATAAGCAAAATGCAAAGTTTCCTTGATTACAGTTACTCAGATATACAAAACAGTATCAATACAATATAAATTAAAAAACAGTGAAAGCTTTCCACTACATTCAGAGATCACCTGGATACTAAATTCCTTGAAATTTATTCATTAAGAGAGAGAAAAATTCTCAGATCTTAAATAGCATGATAACTTAATCTGTTCATCTCTTATGGATTACTTATTTTGGGGAGGGAATATCTGTCACCTTCTTAGAAGTATCTTTCTGTCCTAGAGTTGGGTTATAAAAGGAAATATGAAATAGTATATAAAGTACAAAAATCACTATATTGCCATATTAGCAATGTTAAGGAGGGATCCATTAACTTTTAAAATATTAGAATGTTTGCCTTTTTGTCACAGGAAATCATTAATGCCAATTACCTATTCCCAAAAGAATATAGTCATTCACCTCTCTCACCTGATATTATTTTAAAATGTTTCTCCTTTATTATCAGGATTTAAAAATCCACCTCCATATATCTTCTCTTTGGGTAAAGTTTTCTAAATTGACCAGTTGTGTGTTTATCGTTTGCTTGAAAGAATATCTTCATTTAAGTGGGACTTAAAATTTTTAACTTCAAAATACTGAAGTTCAGAATTAGGTCTCCTGCAGTTTAGAGTGTGTGTGGGTTTAAGCTGAAATAACACACATTAACCAAGAAAAATGAAGAACAACTAAAAAAAGGATTACATATATTAAAACATGACATCGAATCCCATGGATTATATGGAAAATTACCTGAAGTTTTAATTTTATAGTAATGTCTAAAAAATAGAAAAGAATGAAAAGCAAATACGTATGCCAACGTGTGCACACTCTTAAATCTAACAACTCCAAATCTCAACTCATACGAATCACAGAACTAAATTTGTTTTTAAAAAAAGTCAGGAATCCTTATGATGATTACATTCCTCCACTGAAAAATGAAAGCAGAGTTCAATCAGATCTTTCTCAGAGGTTTGCTCCTTCTCACCCCATCACATATGTGTCCTTGTTACCTGCCCTTCCAAAGCCTGGTTTTCAGAAGCCTATCAGAATTTCTAACCAAGACTGCAGCCTCCACTGTAATGAACATGGCGTTATTAGCTCCCATACTTTGGGGTTACAAATACACAATATCTGATGAGACACTGATCATTTTCCTCCCCTTTTCTCTTTTCAGCCTCTCTAACTTTCCTGTCAGGAGCCTGAAAAAATATGCGCAGTTACTGTTGCAGAGGGGAGACGAAGTTTAACTTCTGGGTTGGCAATCGGAGAATAATTCATGAGCAGATTTCTAGCAAATGATATGATTTGCTAAATTTTGGTCTTTGATTTATATTTATGTACTCCTGCTACTGCTAAGGTTTTGCCAACCTCAATTAGATCATGAATGAGATCATTTTAATTCAGCCCCCAAACTGTGACCTGACCATGGTCTGAAAGTGTTCAAAAAGTAATTTTAAGCCTCCCTTTGATTTGAAAAGGAATACTGCATGCTTGGTCGTTCATACAAATAACATAAAACTTAATTATTGAATGATTTGGCAGAGGACCTTCCTGCCAAACAACAGTCAATGCCAGCTACTGTGATGCTGGCGATGCCCGGCCCCCGAGCGCACAGCCCCCTGTATACAGCATTTGTTCATTGTGTCTCAGGGCAAGATGCTTTCAAATAGGATTCACGGATCTGGGAGACTGGGCGCAACGCAAAGGGGGTACCATATTTATAACTCCAGAGAAAAAATGCTGTCTCACCTAGAAGGGAAGTAGATCTGCGCTGTCAAATCACCAGGAGGCTGTGACAAAGGAGCTTGCAGCCTGACACACGGTGTAACAACATAGCAAACACCTTTAATTCTGTCATGTCTCATACCCTTTACTTTCTCACACATTCGTGGCTGCTCGAACGTTGACACCTACACTCTTTTTCGAAACTAAATAAGGCAGTCTTATTTAAGCCCGAATGCAACACCTGAAAAGTTATTCTTATGCCCAGCAAAAAATAACCATTAACTCCTTCCTCTTAGAAATGCCTCCCTGGTTGGTCTAAAAAGTCTCAAGTTGGCAAGAGCCTCCCTGGGCCCCTGACTCTTGAGGTTCACATGACCTCCTCAGCTCCTTGAGATAGGCAACACTTCCCCCCTCAAAAAGATGCGAGACTGGTGATAATGTCACTGTCCGAACTGGCCTCTGACAGCGTTTCCAGCTGAAATCTCTTTGCTTCATCACAAACTTCTGGTGTCTTCTATAGTACGGAGAGAGGCCCCAGCTGCTTCATTCCCTCTAGCTACCATAGCCTAATATCTTAAAAGCTGGAAATGAAAATAGCTTTT
The DNA here is from genome assembly GCF_014754425.2 of Oryx dammah. Classification (NCBI taxonomy): domain Eukaryota; kingdom Metazoa; phylum Chordata; class Mammalia; order Artiodactyla; family Bovidae; genus Oryx; species Oryx dammah. The sequence continues at coordinate 83,781,576 of NW_024070211.1, forward strand.
CTAAAGATATTTCCTGGAATTTTTAATGTGCTGCCTTGATTCCTTTCTCTCTCTTTTTTTCCCTTGCCAATTATACACCACCATTTGGAGGGCTTATGAGCAATGTAAGTCCACCTCATCTAATTAAACCACATTGTTTTAAAAGCTTGAACAGTTTTCATGTCTATAAGACTGGTCTGAATAATAAACTGCTAGAGCCAGGATTCTGAGTGTCTTTGGAGAGTCAGGATTTTATCCTGAGCGCAAAAGGCCAGGCACTCAAAGAGTTAAAGAGTGTTCCTGCATTGCTGGGTAGGTTAATATCACAGCTGCCTGGTAAAGCATTATCCTGGTACCTCACTTAACAAAAGCCTCCTTTTGCAAACAGACTCCCACTTCCCCCCGCAACTGTCCAAAGGTGTTTACTGAAGTAAATCTGCCTAAATCCTTCATTGCTTGGGTCATGGGGGTGGATAGGAGGGGTGGAAGGTGTAAGGATAATCTCTTTTTGTAAATTCTGTAAATCTTCTGGGAAAAGAAAAAAAAAAAATCAGGAATCTGTGTCACATGCTCCTGGACAACTTCTAATATCTCTGCTAGTTTTGCTCTTGTAAGTGAAATTTGTCACAATGACTATCACAGAAGACACCCCCTCCCCCAGGTTTCCAATTATTCACTCTGCTGTTTGAAGCGACTGCACTTTCAAAGTTGAGTGTGTGTGCGAGTGTGTGTACGCATGTGCACCAACATTATATGCTTAATCTAATTGTTGAAGAAAAACTGTTGGTATCTTAAAAGTGGTTTCAGAAAGGGGGAAAAAAAAAGACAAGACAGTTTAGGAGCAAGATAATGTAGCTGAAAAGTTGTCACGAGAGGTTTCTGTTCTTGTTGTGGTCTCATTCCAATACCATTAACTGCATGTTACTTTTGCATGTTGAAAATGGAGGCAAATAACAGTAAAACCTGACAGGTCCGCCTGCAAGGGTTTAAACAGTTCCCAGTAAGAAGAAGCCCTTTAGGCATAAACTTTCTCTCTCAAGAGAACGTGAATACCACCAACCCCTCCCTACAAATCTTGAAGCATCCAGTTTGAGATACAAAAAGGCTGTCATCTCACAAATGTTAAACATACTAAAAAAATCTGAAAAAAAAGTATGAAGAAGGTGTGAAAAACGTGGCACTTTACAGCCCTCAAAGCTTTTTAAAATAGAACAACTTTTCCCCCTAAAATTCTTTTCAGAGAATTTTTTTTTTCCTTTTTGGCTCATTTGAGAGTTTCTTTCTTGGCTTTTTTCCCCTTTCATTTGAAAATATGAATTATCATAAAAAGTCAGGGGGAAAAATGGGAAAGTCTTTTCCAGTTTTCCTGAAGATGTATCAGTGTGTTCGGGCTGGGTGTAAGCAACTTCTCTCTTGTGCTCTGGGCCAGACACCCATCACTGCAAGCAGACCAGGGCCTCTGAAGACTCCTCCTCTCCCTTCTCGAGCTCCCCAGCCTGCCCCCCAGCACCCTCCCACCACCCAGGGCCTGCACCTCCCTGGCCTGAAGGTAAACAATAAGAGCCCCACCCTGGGCAGCACTCCAGAGTGGGATGTCCACACACCTGACCCAAGTCTAACAGGCTTCTGGGGGAGAATTTGATCCTTCCCTGACACTTTTTACCTCAAGTGTTGAGCGGGTGGCCATGAATAGTACAGACATGCCATCTTGTAACACTATATGCCTGTCAGGAGGGACAGGGCCTGGTTAAGCATCAACTATATAAGGCTGGTAACTAGGGAAAGCCCAACAAACAGCCACAAACACCTCAGTTATTTTACTCAGCTACTACCCTCTGCCTCTTCTCTCTCTCTCTCTCTCTCTCCCTCTCTCTCTCTCTCTCTCTTTCTTTTCATCTTGGCTTTCTGTGGCAGAATGCAAATGGAGCCTGCCGGCGGTGAAAGGGCTGAATTGTGATTAAGAAGAAGAAGAGCTCCTTTCTTTGTTCTCCCCTCAGGGGATGTTTACTGGGAGAGACACAGCGGATCAGATATGAAAGGCATTCAGGTCAGCATTGATGTGAGCGAAAGTGAAATCATACCTAAGGCATTCAAAAGACCGCCGTGTCAGGGGTTCAGCTAACGGTGCAGCTACTGTGTGTGTCTTCCCGGAGAGGCAAAAATCTTTGTGAAAAGACTGACGATTTTTTTTCCCTCCCTAATTTCCTTCAAAATTATAAAAGTCCTCCCTCCCTCTCCGTTTACCTCTCACCAGATGCCACAGGAGTTAGTATTTTCTCTCCTTATGGACCACACGCGAAATCAGACCAACTTCTAATAGCTGTATTACCTAAATGAACCAGCCTTGCACCATCTGAACTGTGAAATCTTTTTTTTTTTTTAAGCAGGTGTATTCATGTGTGCTACATATATGCCTAACATGTAGGGGAGAACTGCGTGAAGAGAAAAGCCAAAACACACACGCGTGGATGGTTTTTCCTCTCACTTCCCTCAGAGGAAACACGACACACACACACACACACAGAGTATAAAAACAGTACAGAACACCTTAAAACAAAATTCTTTATTTGCTTTGTAACTAGGAGTTACAGTTTTCCTGAGAGCTCTCACTCTGACACGACTGTCACCCAAGATAGAAGTATTTGGCACGTAGCTATTAAGGCAAAGACTTCCACAGAGTCTACTGATTATTAGTGCTTGCCTTTTAAAAAAGACTTGATGAAGAAATACTTGGATCTTTACTTTTTAAAAGTTTACACTCCTGACAGCCCAAATAGTCAATAGTCAAGAGATTTTTTTTCCAAATGGTAAGCTGATGCTGTTGGCATAAACAGAGCTATGTAAATATATACAAAATTCACAAATCATAGCAAACATACAAATAATGAGGAGGTGCCTAGATGTTTTAAGGCTTAAAAATGAAAAAGAAAATCACATTTCATCTTCTGATTGCCAAAGAAAGAAAAGAAATAGGGAGGGGGAATAAGGCTGTATTTATTGGTTTTAAATCATCCTTTCCTCTGCTCTGAATTATTTTTTCTCAACCTTCACATCTTGGCTAAAAAGCATATTGGGGCTTATGTTAACATCTGCTTTTGTGGTGACATTTAATTCTGTATATTTTCAACTAGTGTTTCTGCATCACAGATTTTCCCCCTTTATCTCTTCGCTCTAAAAAGACAACCAAAGAGCAATCAAAAAGGTGTCTGACTTGGCCATTCAGACAATTGCCCCCTTGTGGGAATGCGGGAATGAATGGTACAGTGGACACCCCAGCACCATTGACGTTATAAACATGTAAATGAAACACATTAGGGCAGACAATCAATTGTCTGTGAGCATTGCAAACCTGCACTCCCTCTCTCTGTGACAGGCACAAAATAGTGTCTACCTTGGGAAGCCACGGTGCTGGAGAGGAAAAGGACAAAGCGTTCTCTTTCACACAGAAGAAAATGCACCTTAAAAGCCTTGGAAGAATGCAGATGACAAACACTGTTGTAAGGAAAAGACTCTCCCACATCTTAGAATAAACGGAGCACTGCTCAGAGAGCTAGCAACAGCCTCCTTTCCTACCTTCAGGGTAGACACACACATTTTTCCCAGGCAACAGTCTTAATACAGCATTAGGGTCTTTGATAACCTCTTGGAATTTTCTTTACTTCGAGTAAATTAAGCAAGCAAGAAAGGAAGCATCTGAAACATATGACAGAGCAGTTTACTGGGAAATGTCAGTCTTGGCTTTAGTCATATTCCAAAGTAAATGCTTAAAGATGTGAATGTATCTTCATGTGGCAACAGAGAAATAACATAAAGTTTCAAATCCTTACCCCACCCTTACCCTGGTGGAGAGTCACGCTATGGATACCAGCAGGCTAGTGGCTATGTTATGAAGGAAGCCATGTCTCTATCCCCAATTAACTGAGTTTTTTCAAACGGAAATAAAACAAATAGATCAGTCTAGATACATAACCCCCAGCCATGTGTGTGTGCAGCGTGACAAAACTTGCAGAAGCTCTTGAGAGACAGAAGGATGGAGATGGATATCTGGGGCACACCCTCAGAGCTGGTACCTGCCACACAAACTGCTTCTGAGCGCTTTGCGAGTCAGCAAAACCACCTCCTCAGAACCTCATCAACTTTACCAGAAAGGTACTTGCACAAGGTTTCCACACTTGCAAGGAGCACCAAGTCTGAACCGACTGCAATTCGAAGGAAACTTTCCTGCCTCAGAGCGTATTGAGGGGCTCTGGCTCACAGCTTCATCCCATCCCAACTTCACCTCTCTGAAAAGAGAGACGAGAGAGACAGGAGCCACATCCTGAAGAAGGGGCTTCTTGCGTTGCTTTTCCTTTTCATTTGAGTATCTCTGAAACGGGAGCAACTTCTCTGCCCTCCACTGCCTCTCAGCATCACCACTAGCACTTCCACTCCCTTTCAGGAAGTGGTTAAGGGAGTGAGGGTTTATCTTAAACAGGGATCATCATTTCTGCTCATCTGATTGTTTCTCCTCTAGGATCTAAAGCCCTGAAAGCATCCAGTTTTATCCCTTTTCTTCTCCACTGAAAATCACTGACCAAAGGGGTTTGTAAAAATCTTCCCCCATTCCACTACACAATGCCTAATGCTTTAGCTGAAACTTTGGAGAAAAATTAAATTTAACTTTTTTTTCTTCCGTTTCCTTTTCCCCACCACTCATAATTCAGTTTTCATTTAAAAGACAACTTCATTCCCTTTTCTGAAGCAAGCAGTTTCCGGGTTTGATTTTTATGAAAATGTGCCTGTGTCTGTGTGATTTTTTCAGAGGCTGATGCTGGGAGGTGGTGGGCTGGGGAGGCAGGCCCATCTTCCTAGGCTCTGCAGGAGGCAGGAGGGTAGCCGGAGCATCCCCAGGAGCTCATGCCCAAATCGGGGGTAAAGCAACAAACTTTGCAAGTTACCACCGGGCCGGGCCAGTGGCAGGCAGCAGCCAGGCACCTCCTGCTCCCAAGCGCTCATTTCTGCCTCGAAGGCTGTGTGGAGATAGTGGGGTATAATCAGGGGCCTGAAAAGGGGGGCTGGGTTTTCCCCCTCCTCTCCAGCTTCAGTGAAAGTATTACAAAGTGAGTCAGGCGACTGAAGATCATCTGACTGAACTTTCTTGAAACCGACACACATTCTTGTCTTCGGGCAACTTGCTTTTTGCCTCCTTCTCCCTCACCCCTCTCCCCCTTCCCTCCTGCACATCTTATTTTCTGGGAAGAGATTTCATCCTTTCCATGTGGGGGAAAGGAGACTGTCCACTATGGATTAATTTGGCGCTGGCACTGTCTTTGCCAGGCATCTTGCTAGCTTGAGAATCTTGAAGGCTGGATTTTAGACTCTTGTTTCTCTCTTTGTACATTTGCTTTCCTCGAACTGCCTCCTTCTCCTTTGCTTTTTTAATAATTGCATACAGCACCGTCTTTTAACCCATGTTCTTGACCAGCCTTTCAAACACACACATACTGCTTTACACGTTTTATCTCTTTGTCGCCTTAGTCTATATACACACTGTTGACTTCATTAAAATTATATAAAGTGCCATTCTAGTTTCCTGGATGACCATCTCTCTCTCTCTTTTTCCTCATGCAGTTTCTACTTCTATGATTAGTATTGCCATTATTCCTTTCCAGGAATTTCTATATGATTTTGATAAGCATCATCATATTTAGTGTTATCAGCAAAGACACAAGCTCAAAAGTGACATCTTTCCCATGAATCCAGGAAAGAAGAAAAATCCACTCAGTTCAGATAAATCCTAGCAATTCCCAAAGGGAAAGGCACTGGATACGTACTTGATGAGAAAGGAAATGAAAAAAGAGGGGGAAAAACTCTTCTACCTGCTTCTCAAAAGCAGGACATTGCTCAGATTAAACCCAAAGCAAAACACTGACAAGTAACGAATTTACAGCATGTTTTCCCACAGATTATTGGGAAATAATTATTGTTGTTAAGTGTGCAGGGTCTGGGCTAAATGCCTTTAAAATGTGCAATTCAACTTTCCACTTCAGAGTGTTAGGGCTTCTCCCAAGTTTGTGGCTGGGCAGAGGGAAATGGGGTCCGTTACTGAACACCAAGCAGTGTCCATAGCTGAGCACCTCCCGGGGTACTCTGTTCCACCTGTGAAGCCCCCAGCAGACCTTCCCCACTGCCAATCTCCGCCCCCAGGGCTCTTAGGAAGCTTGAAGCATTCTGTTTTCCCAGACCTGGGCTCTGGTCTGACCTCACAGCCTGGACCAGGCTGGTCAAATGGTGGCAAAATCCCGAAGAGGGTTGGAGGAGGCAGACAAGATGAAACAAACATGCTAAATAGTCTCTCCTGCAAAAGAACACTTCTGGGAACCTTGTTTTAAATCTTATTCTTCTTTCTCTCTCTCTCTCAAAAAAATGACTATTTAACATAAGAAAAAAAATATAAGGCCTCCTTGACACAAAGCTTTTGTTATCCAGTTGATCAGCAAGCAATGTGCTTTAGATACTTGTAAGGGTGGGGGGGAAGAGCCCCACAACAGACATTGATTTTAGAAAATCAATAACCAACATTTAATAAAAGGAACAGAGGAAACACAAGAGAGGAGAGGGGGACATTAGGTGTAATTTTAGTGTCTACTAAATTACCCAGAGATGGGGAAGGGGAGGTCTCCAATGTAAGGACCACCTTAAATACTGCCAGACACTAGAGTGAATAAAAAATTAAATTAAGAGAGAGGAAGAGACAGGGAGAAAGAGACTTAAAAAGAGGCAGTCTGAACTGGGTCTTGGGGAAGCAGCTTGGTATATATTATTGTACTTGTTTTTTTGTAATACTAAGCCAAGCAAATAGATCAAAGGCAGTACAAAGGGAAAAGGCAGGATAACATAACGAACAGTTTCTGACTAAAATTCCTCTATCACTCCCCCATATGGCTCGACACCTCCACCACAACAAGCAAAAGACACACACACGCACACACACACACACACACGCGCGCGCGCGCGCACACATGAAACCTAGAGAGACAGAGACAGAGAGAAGCATCATTTGTCTCTAATCAAAATTCCCTCGTCTTTGTGTTTTCTGCTTCCAGCGCCCCTCACTGCGCCCCCAGCCGCCCCCTCCCGCGCCGCGCAGCTCGGGGGCAGAGCGGGGGCGCACAATTGTCTTCTCTGGAGGAAAGTTGTTCCAAGTGGGCCCCGGCGGTCCCCGCGAGGCGCGGGCAGGGTTCGCGGGAGACCGGAGCCCGGGGCCGGCGCCGCGTCCCCTCGTCCAGCTCCGGAGCGTCGACGCGGCCCCGCGCCGGGTGATCGGGCTGAGACCGAGGGGAGCGAGAAGTTTCCTTTCCCAGTCTGAGCTGGCGCTAGTTCGCTTGTTTGTTTTGGGGGGTTGGTTTTTCTTTTTCAACTCACAATCCTCCGTCAGCTACCCCCCGGCACCCTCTCCGGTCCCCAGCTCTCTCCCCTCCCCCAGGCGCCTTCTGCGCTCTTGCCAATCACTTTTCTCTTTTATTCCCACGATTTTGTTTGGGGGTAATACCTAGGGGGTCTGTCTCTCGCGCGCGTTCTCTCTTCCTCTCTCTCCCGCTCTCACTCTGCCTTCCTTGACTCTTTCTAAGATGGACCTACGGAGCTGTCACACCTTTGATCCCCCACCTCTGTTCTGCGTGTCCCCCCTGCACTCCCATCTCCTTCCTCCTTCTCGACTCAGCCTGGATAACGGACTCCTCCTGACCATGTCGAAACTGCCCAGAAAAGTCTCCCCGCACTCCGGGACTCCGCCAGCCCCCGGCGTGGGGCCAGAGCCCGCCGGAGAGGAACCACCCGCCCCCGCGCCCGCACGGACCCCGCGCGGGGCCGGCCGAGACCCTCCCACCCCGGGGCCCCGGCGCGCCTGGCCCGCCCGGCCCCGCCGCCCGCGGACCGTTACTTGGCGTGCGGAGAGGCGGCCGGGCGACTCCAGCAAGAAACTTTCAGCCTGGCGGAGGCACAGCCCCGGGGCCCCTCTCCCGCCCTCGCAGTCCCTCTGCCACCCCCGCCCCCACCCCGGAATCCCGCGCGACCCGGCGCCCAGGCCCCCCGCCCTGCCCTCGCCGGACGCTCCCGCAGCCCGGCCGGGGAGCCGGCGGGCCGGGCGCTCCCCGAGCGGGAGGCGGAGGCGGAGGCAGGGCGGAGGCGGGGGCGCAGGGGGCGGCAGAGGTGGGGGTGCTGGGCCCCGGCCGGACCCCGGCGCTCGGAGCCCCCCGGCGCCCGACGCTCACTTTGCCCGGCACTTCCCCAACTCCCCACTGTCCGGTCGCCGCGCGCGCCGGGCTCCGGCGCCGGCCGCGGAGGGAGGCTCGCCCGCGAGCCCTGGGCGCCGCCACCGCCGCCGCCTCGGTTCCTTTTCCCTCTCCCCCTCCTTCTCCCCGGGTCTGGAGCCGCAGAGTGGCCCGGAAAAGTTTGGTTCGGGCCGCTTCTTACCGTTTTTCCTCCTGGGATTGGCTTGTTTGCGTCTCTTGCACCGGGGGCCATCCGCCATGATCGGCTGCTTCATTGATAAGAGCGGATCAGATGGCAGTTCGCATGGACTCGGCGCCCTGCTTCGGCAGCACGCAGGCTCGATCTAGCAACCAAACACAGCGACAATGTGGGCATCGCCCGCGCCCATTGAAACGCGCGCGGGCCGCCCAGGGGAGCCGGGCCAGGGCCCGGGCGAGCACCCATCCGCGCCCCCCAACGCCAAAGCGAAACTTCGGCGGCCCCCTCCCCGCCCCCCGCCCCCAGCCTTGGCCCCGAGGCGCTTTGTGTTTGTTACTGTTTGGTGTGTTGCACCCGCGAGGGGATCAGAGAGACAAGAATTACATCTTCAAAATGAGTCATAACTCCTGACCGTATGAGGGAATGCACACGGCGGTACAGTAAGGCTGCTTGACTCAAGGCTAGGCGGACCCTTTCCTCCGAAAAGTCCTCAGCCCGGCTCGGCAACTTGGGGTGAGGCGAAGCTTTCTTTAGCTCTCATCTTGTCTCACCACCCCCTACCCCATTCCCCAGAGCAAGCAAACAAACAAGCAAACAAACAACGCGAAACAACCCCCGATGAAGCACACGCGGGCAAATTGATAACAGTAATTATAGGAAGCCCACTCGCCCCGCGCCCCATCCCCTCCCCTGTCGCAGTTTATCGAGACACTGTCTCTTCCTCCCCCCCACACCCCCGCCCCCAAATTAGGATTTCCCGTTTCACGCCGCAATAAGAAATATAATTATAAGCCTCTTTGGACACTGTCCCTCCCCGCCCCCCCACCCCGCCGCCACCTTCTCCACTTTGACAATATTTACTTAAGTATTTCCCCCCACCTCACACACACATGCTCCCCCACACTGGTTCCCTTAAATAGTTGCAGTAGAAAATTGTTTTTTCCCCTCAAGAAAGGAAAGAGAAAGTCCAACCGCTACGACAATACTTTTCAGCTCTACTGAATGATCGTATCCTTTCTGGCTTCGAAACTTTTGTACCTAAAAATCGAGAGAGGCGCTGCATTTTTTCAGCTGAAACTGTCAAAACTTGGAGAAGGGGAACCTCGGAGGCAGGCAGGAGAGGAGGAGAATCCCGAAACTCGATGGAGGTTGGGAAGATGCTGTGCCTCGAGGATTAGTTTAAACAGGGGGTTATAAAAGATGTAACAGATGCAAACTGTAACACAAGGGCCATTAACCCTTTCTCTGCCGAGTACACTCGGTCCCCACGCCCCGCACCTATTGTCTCCTGTGCTAGAAGCTTTGCGGAAAACCTGGAAAGTGAGTATCAGTTTCCACACATTTGCTGAGAGGGGTAAGGGGGGGGGGAGCAGAGAGAAGGGGAAGTAGATGATTTAGAAAGCACCTTGAATTTAACCTAGGCATAGTGGCCGCCTTTTAAGTTTGACACATTTTGTCATGTCTTGACTCTCCTGTGGATTTGAAATTGTTGGGAAAAATCCTGAAATACAGAAATGGACACACCAGTGTCTGGGATGAAACAGCTGGCCTGTCTGTATTCCTGCTGAGACTTACGCACGATTGCATATAAATACATGTTTAATAAAGTAAGCTGCTAGTTTTATGAGCATGTGTGTGTGAGGGACAGACAGGGCATTTGTGCTGTAAACTTTATCTTTGCCTGTTATTTCTAACTCTGGAGTTAGTAATCTTACCTTCATCATTATAGGGGGAGCATGTAAAATATGTAAGTAGGTGGGAGACACACATATTCATGTTAACCGGGATCACCCCTGTTCCTGGTAACTCCTGCTATCTCGACTTTTCAGTGCCAAAGTATGGAATGGGATATTTGAGTGTATGTATCTTCTGTCTCTATGTGACTTTGCCATTGGAAATACAATTTCAAAAGTTATTCTTAATTTAAAACCCTAACATCCTGACGGCAGTTTTCTTCCCAGCTGTAGTGAGCCCCCCCCCCCTCCACTTTGGTAAACGACTCAAGTTCCATGAGGACTTTCACTTCTTTATTTATCATCACAGAAGTGAGGTGTTACTTCACATACATACACACACAAAGAATGAAATAAAGAAATGAAACTCGCTAAGCAGACAAAAACAGGCAACTTTCTACTTAGAAAACAGCCTTCTTCGGTGGGAAAGGTTGGACTGCTATATCTAAGAGAAAGACGATCCCGAATTTGGTAGGTTTGTATCCATCAAGTTTTGTAATTATTAACAGGTATTTGCCAAGTTTTAATTGCTGAATACAATGAATTGGAACTAGAGTGAAAATAGAGCAAAATCTCTCCCCTCGAAGAGTTTTTATTCCAACCATACAGATCTCAATAAAACTTTCCCAAGGCTGGGTAGTAAAAGGCACCTTTGGTTACCTGAATGGACAGGTACGGGGCGAATTATTTGGGGGAGGAAAAAAAGGGGAGAAAAAGAAGGAGAGAGACACAGGGAGTGTGAGAAAAATCGAAGAAGTCATTCTTGGGAAAAGCTGCCATAAAGGAGCTAAACCCACCTGAAATTCCTACCCACAGACACTCCTTCTCACTTTAGACTCACATCCCCACTTAAAAGGAGAAAATCATAAAAGGAAGGTGGGGGGGGGGGGTGACCATGCCAAAAAGGAATAAAAAGAGAGAAAAGAGGGGAAAAAAAAAACCTACCTGCGAAGTCTTGTTTGTAGTTTTGGCCAGAAATGGTGAGAAGAAAAAGCATGAAGAAGCCGCGAAGTGTGGGGGAGAAAAAGGTGGAAGCGAAGAAACAGCTCCCGGAGCAAACTGTACAAAACCTCGCCAAGAGTGTCTGGAGGCAGGACCGTTATTCCTGCGGAGCAGGTTAGAACTGATCTCTTTCGGCCACTCCAGGAAACACAAACCTGGGGACGGACTGACGTGTTACGCCTCTTCTAATGACATTTTTTTCTTTTTCTTTTCTGTAGGAGAGAGAGAGACCCTGAAACACGCGCCACCTATCTTTGTGGGGAGGGATAATTGAAGCGCCCTGAGCGTGAGCATCATGTGAAAACGTGATCGCCAAGTTTCTCTCTGGGAAAGGATCTGGGATAGATTATACCTTGAAGTCTCCGCAAACGCTTTAGTGGAAGAAATGAAATTCCACCTCCCTCCCTTCCTCTCTCCCTCCCTCTCGCCTCCCTCCCTCCCTCTCCTCTCCACGCCCCCCCTCCCGCCCCCCCCATCCCCCCCCACCCCCGTCAAGCCTTTGGCATCATTATCCTCATCACTAAATCCTACAGAGTACAGGGCGGAAAACGGTGCACACCATTCACAGAACTGGAGAACTCTAAGGGGCGAAAGTTAAAGGGAAAGATCCCGGTTCCTCAATCCACATCGCCTCTTCTTATACAGATATCTCTAATAACCAGATTTGAGATGCACATTAAGTTGTGTGGATTTCTCAGCACGGTTTCTGGAACTAAATTTTTTGCGCTTTCTCGTATTATTATTATTATTATTTTCTTTCAAGATGCCAGAGCCAGAGGGGGGAAAATTGCTGTATGTGAGCTGCATTTTAGGGCATGTATGTTGGGGTGTATGTGATGAATTTCTGGATTGGATCCCAATACTAAAAAGTAGTTTGGCATTTTTAAAAAGGGTCTCTAAGTAAATTAACATAGAGCGCTGAGTTGACCGATCTCTGAATCTCTCTACATCTCAAGGAGACCTCACTACAAAGTGAGGGAGTGTGTGGAAGGAGGCAGCAGGAAAAGGAGAAAGGCCATAGAGGAATTTAGCAGGGAAGGAAGAGCACGATATTAAACGGCATGGGGTCTAAGTTTTGGAGTATATATTTTTTGATATTGCAATTAAAGTAAAATTAAAAAGAAAAGACTCCACCTTTGCTCTGAAGGGATTGGTTATGTAAATATGGTAGGGATTTCCTGGAGAATACAGCTTTCTACTGTATGGTTAATTAAATAATCACTCAAAAGCTTCCAACGTGACGCTTCTGTCGTAATCCAATCAGGTTACATAGGTCCTAAACAAGAAAGATATTTTCCACATCTGGAAGTCAGCAATTTAGCAAGTACTGCACATTATTAACCAATTCAGAGCCTACTTCCCAGGGGAATTTTTTTTGAAGTTTAAGTGTTCTTAACCAATGCTCTGCTGTTTTGTTAATCAAAAAGCTGGTTTACACTGCACATAATTGGAACTAATATAGAAGTAAATAAAGACAGCCAAATTTGAGGATGCTGAGCACAGGCATTTATCGGAAAAGGAAGAAATCTCTTAGCCTCCAGTGGTTCAGGCTCAATTTCTTAAAGAACTGTGAGGCTTTTTTTTTTTTTTTTTTTTTTTTTAAGAGTGAAAGTGCTTGAGGACCTCAGAGCACAAATAAACTTTCAGTCCCACAGTGTTTGGACTTCTTTGCAAAGGTAAAGGTGGAGGTGTCAAGAGGACTGAACGATAGCCCCATGCCATTTTTTTCCTGCTTTAATATTGTTAATATGTTACAGCCCCCTGTTTTCAGTCTGATGAAATCTGAAACAAATAACACCCTGATCCAACACTAGACTTTTACTCACATTAAGATAAACTGCTTTGAACTGTACTTTGAATGTGTGCCTAAAGCAAGACTTTGAATGCAAGAGTCACTGGAAATTGCACTCAAGAGGAGGGAAAAGCCACCACTTGGTTTGCCACATCCACACTCCCAGAGGTGCACAGCTTTGTATTTTGTATGTTTATTGGGGAGGGGGCAATAGCCACCCAGCATGACCACAACCAATACTTACTTTAGGATGTGAGGAAGTAAATTTTCACAGTTGATTACAGACTTACCTCTTTGCTACCTTAAGCATTTATTACAATGAGAATCATCTCCCCCACCCCACTCATATAATTTACTTATAGAGGAGCATTGGAGACCAGCCTAAAATTTAATAATAAAAAAAGAAAATTAAAGATTTCCACCGTGGGTCAGGCACATTCTGTTTTATGCTTTACATTTCTTTAATATTCCTATCTCTATAAGTATATGACTTATCAAGTTTCTCCTCTGAGATTTACTTCTATTATTAATATCCTTTTTTTTTAAATTCCCACTTTCCCCCACTTTTTTATTTTAAAAAAAATCGAGTCTAGCTTTCTCTAGAAGTTTGCTTTTCAGCGTTTCCTCTTCCATTTCCAGGACAAAGGTGTTCCTGGCATGGAGTAAGTCCAGGTAAGACTCCACCTGAGGACCCCAGGTAGCCATTGGAGCTTACAGCCCAGACATACACTCAGTGGTAAACCTCAGGTCAGAGGATCCAATCAAACGGCTAACAAATCACTTGTCTTTATTATGTATATTAATGTCAGGTTACTTAAGATCTGACTTAAAAAAAAATAGTATTTCCATTAAAAACAGCTAATCATCTGATTACTCTGGGTTCAGTAATTGTTCGAGTGGCAGGAGACAGCCCCAACACTTAGCACTGGTAGTTCCGACGTGCAAGTATTTGAATTGGGGTAAAAAAAAGCAATCTTTCAGATTCCCATCAAGGTGGATAGTTGGACGGTGGCACGCGAAGCGTCCCCACGAGGGGTGAGCGCGCGGGTGGGTTGCCCTCCTCCCCTGCCTGGCACGCCCCCGACACTCCCCTCCCCATTTGACCAAGAGAGTTCCCACAACAGCAGAGGCGGTGGGATCGGAGGAAGCCGGGATATAAATATGTTCCGAACACTCCCTTAGTCCGAAGGCCAGGTCGGGGACAATGGTGATCGTGGGATCAGCGGGATGCTGGAGCGCAGGACGCAGGGAAAAGTCGAGAGAGGACTAGGAGCTGCTAGCTTTCGGCTCCTCACACAGCAAAGCAAGTCCTGCAGATGAATCGCGCCTTCCCCGGGCTTTGTTCCCCATTAATAATCTATTTCGAGATTAGCGCAGACCAAGGGGATTAAAACAACAGATACATGCAAATGTGAAATAATATTGCAATGGACATGGACGAGAGAAGAATAATTCTTTAGGGTTTCTTTGAGTAAAACAAACTGCCTCCCTCAGAATTCCCTCCACCCAGGCAGCGTGTGAAGATGCACTTTTGTTTTCCAATTCCCTCCAGCCAGGACCTGGTGCCTGTCCCCCCATTCACCTCTCAGTCTGTCAATTTCCTTAACTCTCACAGCCTCTCCCCTTTTCTCCCCTGCCCCCCAGCTCCCCTCGTCGGCCCAGATGCCCGAAGAGATACAATGTTTCTGCCCCTGAACACACAGGCTGTAGCAGGAATTCGAATTTGGCCATAGCTAATGATTTTTTTTTTTTAAAGCAAATTCTGTTTATTTTGTACCATGTGGAGGAAAAAAAAAAAAAAGGAACCTATTCTCTTTTTTAAACGGAATTGATCTTTCATCCAGAGGAATTATTTCGACCGTGCCCTTACACAGGAGGTGGGCAACTTCTTTTAGAGTTGCAAGGAAAGCGTGATAAGGGGGACCCCTGCAATGGGGGTGTGTTGAGGGGGTGGGGGGCGGCAGGGGTCCAAGCCAAGTCAAACGGTTTTCTCACGTGCGAACTCGCAATCCAATCCATTCGGAGTTGAGCCTAGGATAGGAGGGGAAAGTCTATTAAAAAAAAAAAAAAAATCAGGAGCATCCCTCTGAGAAGCCCTTTCAAACAAAATCAAAACAGGACCAGAGAATCTCAGACCGTCTCTAACATCCCTGCTGCGAGGCCCGCGGGCTCTGGAATCTCGCACGTCACCTGGCCCCAGCAGGGCGGCCAGCTGAGCGGTTCATTTTTATTTTTTTATTTTTTGAAGTTAAGGCTGAATCTCGGCTTCGGTGCTTTTTTTGCCAGCGTCTCCATTGACAGGAACCAGCAAACTTCAGGACTCAAATAAGCGTCTTAATTTATTGATGCAAAACAGGTCTGCTGGTCGCCCCCAGTTCTCCGCGCTTTCTGTCCCCCATACCCCCAGCTTCGGTCCCTTCATTTGATCTCAGGGTAAGGCCCCCGCAGTACAGGCGGAGGAGCACGTGGGAGGGGGGGGTTCGGCCCCCGCCCGCCCAGGAACCCCGCGACCCCCGCCCCGCGGCCAGGTCAGCTGACCTGGCTCCTTGGCCGGCTCCCCGCCCGCCGCCTTGTTTCCGGTCCCCGGGGTCCGCTAGCTGCGCACGGAGCGGGAGCGGCCGCGGCCGGGAGGTGATGCTGGGGGCTGATTACCATGAGAAAGGCTGTGCCTGGAAAAGCCTCCTCCACGCGACTGTCAATCTCACTAAGGGGTGGGAGGGGGGACGGAAAGGGCCCTGTAGGAGTCACCAGAAAACTTGGAGTAAGTTGGATGCGACGCAGGCCCGAGGAGGTGGCTTTCGCCTCAACTTGGAAGGCTGTGGCGTTAAGGGCGCGGACGCCAGCAGCCTCGCCTGGGAATTGAAAAACCCTGAGTCCCTTCTTCCCTTCTTTCCTCCCTCTTGCCATCCTTTCAGCCCTCCCTGCCCTTTATCCTTGTTTTCTTGAAATTCTTTCCCAAGTCCATTTCCTACATTATCCTATCTATCTCCCTTTTGCAATCCCTTGTTTTGTTTCTTAAGATCTCCTCTCTCGCTCGGATTCTTTTCTGCCTCCTTTATGTGTCCAGATTTATCATTTCGTTTTGAAAACACAGTGTTTCATATGTAATTAATCTACCAGCAGGAGGTCAGGGACACCCTGACTAAAATAACTGCCTGGGTCATCGCAGAACAAGTTCCCCAGGTGTCAGTGAAAAGTAAAATAATAATAGTAATAAAATAAATATAAATCTATATCTCGGTAATCATAATGGCTCCTTATCCTGAATTACCATATCAGCTCAAATTGACTTCTCTTTTTCTTAAAAGATAGAATCTTCCTGTAAGAAAAATGAATAATACTTGATATAGGGAAATTCTTTAGCTTTAAAGCAATGTGAAAAAATTTTCTCATTTATGGTGATATTTTAGCAGTGCTTAACAGACTTTAGAAATTACAATAGGTAAAGAAACTTAAGCTGTGCTTTTTCTTTAATGACTGTTTGGAAAGTGTAAAAAAATTCTAAAGCACCCCTGCCTTTCAGGAATATTGATCAGTTCAGAGAAAAACATCATGTCCTGTATTTTGTACAGGCTAAGCAAATTCACAACTTCAGTTGTTAGGTTGTTTTCTTGGCCAGTTGCCCTATTGCCTAGCAAGTGAGTGAACATGGAGCTGTGTATGTCATGAATGTGGCTCTGGTTTTAGTTTTACTTATTTTTTTTTCTGTTTTTCATTCATTTTGAGTATGTTGTTCTCCTATTAAAATTCAGAGTTTGCACTTGTTTGCAATTTGTTTACTTTGTTGGATTTTTAAAACTTGTTAGTAGTCAATTGAACATGTATATTAAACCCTTTTTAGGCCAAGAAAAATAAAGATGCATTAGAAAGATGCCTTTTATGCTTCATAATTATTAATTGACATTTTATGATGAATAATTAATCATTTGAATAATTTTGGTATCTCTGATCTGAACACATATTTGCATATCTAATGCTTGATTTTAACTGTGTGTTTTTTAAAAAAATTCATTCTCTCAGGACGAAGAAACAAAATAACATTTTAATGTAAAATTTCTCTTCAACACTTGTAAAAGTTTTTTTATTGAGTTGTACTATTCTTTCTAGATATCCATAAAACTTCTTAACACTTTGTAAATCGTTTATATAGCAATCATATACAAACATGTGACAGACTGCAATTAATTAGGAAAAACAATACCCTATGTAAAATCAAGTCACTCTCCTCCCCAAAGGAAGAGATGTGCACTAATTATGCACCATTTTTTCTTACTGGAATTGGGTTATTGAACTTTTTGGTTATGTCTATTTACATAAGTCAAAAACTGGAAATTGAGGTAATTGATAAATAATTCATACATGAATTTAAGATTTTTTAAAATTTTTACTTAGTAACATATGGGTTGATTTGAAATTATTTTAAAATGATCAAGCAAGCCTATCCCTGATATTTTTATACCCTGTGTCAGTTGAAGTTCAAAGAAGCTATTTTGAGTACTAACCCTGCATGTTAACCTGTGTGATTACTGGCAAGCTACTAGAAATGTATATTCTTGTGGGTACACTAATAATGTCTGTTCTTCTGAGTTTTATTAAGAATTAAAGTATTGTCTGAAATGTCACTATAGTGTAACTTTATTATCATAATGAAAAGACTGAAAAAATAACATGGAACATACAGGTCAGTTGACAATTAATTTTGACTGGTAAAAACAACCATTTCCCTTTTAGTATCATTCATCATTTTTCTGTTGAGAAATGAGTGCTGTTATTAAAGTGAAGAAATAAGATGAAAAGCATCATCGAATTTTTGGGTGGTTTACAGTTCTTTAGACCTCTTCAGAGAATGTAAAGCCACAGACATGAGATAGTATTTTTTTTTTGTTACTTAAGGAGTTAATTTATTGTGTTCAATATGATCATAATTTCTTTAGAAATATCAGATTTCTTTTAGTACAAATGTATGAACTTGAAGTTTTTCATGTTCTTTAGTAACGTATTGTCTTTGACTGTAAGGGTTAAATATGTAGAAGCTCAGAAGCAGTCTTGAGTAAGACTTCTGAGAAAAAAAGGGCAAACTTACAAATTTGGAGACCAGGAATTTGGCTGTCAGAGCACTGTTTGTTGTAAGATCATTCATAATGAACTGAGCATTTCCTTTTGGAATTGTAGTTATCCTGAGGTTTGTGCTAATTCTAAATACCTATAGTGGGGGAGAAAATCAGTTTACTAATGGAAAATGAAATTCATTAGTGTCTTAAACAAATAATAGACCAGATTTTCTTTTTGACGCATAAGCTGAAAAATCAATGTAAATGCTAAAGGGAAAACACTACTGTGATATTTAATCCTAATACTGACTTCTTCTTGTTTTCCTTAAGATTCTCCCTTTAAGGGTCCTTTAATTGTTTCCTTTCTCAAAGGATCCATTCCATGCTTCTTTCACATCAAAACTACCAAAAGGGCCATTTGGACATCAGCCTAGGGACTTAGAGTGACCAGTAACTTTTTCTTTTTTTTCTTTGTAAAGGAAAATGGGACCAGAAACTATTTGCACCTACAGATTGTTTAGTGACCTGGAAATAACTTCATGATGCTTTGTGATCTTCTTTAATAGTCCTTGTTCTATTAAAAGGTCAAATTATAAGTCTTTTTTGTTCTAATTTTGCACTG
The DNA here is from genome assembly GCF_014754425.2 of Oryx dammah. Classification (NCBI taxonomy): domain Eukaryota; kingdom Metazoa; phylum Chordata; class Mammalia; order Artiodactyla; family Bovidae; genus Oryx; species Oryx dammah. The sequence continues at coordinate 83,800,206 of NW_024070211.1, forward strand.
TTCTAAAAGTGATTTTTTTTTTTTTTTGCAGTCATGTTTCAGGTACTTAAATACAACAACCTTACTCTGAAAAATTATTCTCTATGTGACAATCACAACTATGAAATAATAATAGCCAAGAGAGGAACCTGCTTTTCTAGCCTACCGTTTTCTAGTTGTAGATGTGACCTAGGGGAAATCAGTGACTTTCTCTAGAATTCAAGTGTCTGATTCTTCACGGGCCTTTAAATCTGCCAGACTCCTCCTTCTGGCAGACACCACAGCCAGGTGACATCCAATGTCTTCTCACCTTTAGCAGATGTCCTTCTGAGCCTCTTGTGTCCATTGGCTCTGCATATTGCATTGTGACCTTTTCCAGACCTCCTAATGACTTGTTTAGTGCTTGTTTTTCCATGTGTGGCTTATTTTGCCATTTGGATCTAACACCTAGGCTCAGCTTTCTAGTTGCAGGATTGGTGCAGGTAGAATGGTCTCTCTGGCTTTGTTGTCTCTGGTTTCCCAGACAAAGTGTCTTTCCTATTTCTGTCTTCTCACCAGGACCCTTGAGTTAGGGATGCTCCTGTGAACAATTTCCTGCTAGTTCACACTGGTCCTAGACCTGGCCCAAGCGCAGGACAAGTTAGTGATGAAGGAAAGATCGTGATACAAGCACATCTGGGAACTGTTTTTATTTCTTATGTAATTTTGAAATTGCTTATTGACTGAGAACTGAATCTCAAAGATTCCTTGTATTCTTCTCAATTACAGCATATTGTAGTGGCAAAGATATAGGCTTTGAAATTAGATCAACTGGATTTGACTCCCTGCTTTGTGAGTACTAATTGTGTATTGAGGACGAGATATTAAGCCCCTGTGAACCTCATTTTTAAAATGAGCAGAAGAGGACTTAAATTTAAGCTGGCTGTGGTGAAAAAATATGACAATAAATGTACAGTGTCTGATACAAGGTAGGCGTATCAATAAATAGAAATTTCCTCTCATGAATTATCTGAAAAATATATGAAGTTAAATTATAGAAAAACCAGAGTGAATGTAGCATATATTTTAGGTGATACTTATTCATAATTTTAAATGATTTTATTGCCATTTATTTAATTGTTTTAATTACTTTATGATTTTATTAGGGATTGTTTAACTGGTTCCTGCATTTTACAGAAATCAGTGCTTACTGAGAACAATTGGAAAAGTAATGTGGAATTTCTCAACTTCTAGTGGAAAAGGCGGAGTGCTCATTATTCTAAGCATCATAGTTCTAACCTCTGAGATGAATAAATGTCCTTTACTATTTGATTATGCATTTCACACTTCTGTTTACAATTGTAAGAACAAATATTTTTCCATGTAGTTCTCCCTATATGATCTGACATGAGAGGGAACCCTCTTACAGTTCCGTGTGGCCAAGAAATGTCAAAGATCACTCATTCAAGGTAAAAAGAAGCTCTTAGCACTGTTCAAAGCTCTGTACTCACTCTTAATGCAGACTTCTCAAGTTTGAAGGAACTAGGAATGGAGTAGAAGGGAAGGAATAGTACTGAGAAAGTTTGCATCCAGTATCTTCTTCCCACCCCCTAGCTGAGTGCTGAAACATCTGCTTAAAAAAGGAAAAAAGAAGTAAGACTACATATATATATATATATATATATATATATATATGTATGTATGTATGTATGTATGTATGTCTAAAGACATTGCTTCACTCTGCTGCCTGCAAATTCAGGAGTAGGGTTGTGTCAGCAGGCCCTGGCAGGATCTATTGTGTATGTGACTTTTCTACCCTATGCCCTAGAAAGGAGAGTGTCAGGGGAGGACTGGGCTGTGGACACAGGGAGCATATTGTTCCAATGGTTCTGCTACAGTGCAAAGCAGGCTTCTTTTTTTTCCTCTTTGGAAATAACTTTGCTACACAGGCAAAAAAAAATCTATTCCTATTAGGTTTTTCCTTGGCCATTGTGGAACCATAAGTATGGCTCCTGTGGCAAGGGGATAATTTTTCTGGACTGAGGGAAGCTGGCTTACCTATTGTTCTTGGCACATGGCTAGCACCCTTCTAGACAAGAGGGACAGAACAAAGCTGAAAGTTCACAGAAAAGACTAGGCCTTTTAAAACAAGGACAGAAAGTTAAAACCTTGTTCTTCCAAAGTTTAGTTGATGTATCTGCTGTGCATTTGAAATTTCATTAAAAAAAATCTGCATGATCTTGAGTTATATTACTTCCCTGGTGGCTCAGACGGTAAAGTGTTTGCCTACAATGCGGGAGACCCAGCTTTGATCCCTGGGTCGGGAAGACCCCCTGGAGAAGGAAATGGCAATGCACTCCAGTAGTCTTGCCTGGAAAATCCCATGGATGGAGAAGCGTGGTAGGCTACAGTCCATGGGGTTGCAAAGAGTTGGACACAACTGAGTCACTTCACTTTCACTTTCACCATCATTTAGCCTGTATATGAGATATTGAAAAATTATTTACAATAATTTGCTATAGTTCATTCTGTAGAGATGATCTCTACTGAAGTTTTGCTTCTATTGGTAAGGATTCTTGTGTAGTTGTGTAGTTCAAGGCTAGGTGAAATATGCTTGCAAATGTCATTTGAAATCACATGGACTTTGAATTTGGGGGCAAAGTAATGCTTTTTTTTTTTTTTTTACAATATTAAAGCAAAGTACCATCATTTGGAAATTTTTAAACCATTGCTTAGTTTGGGATCTCTAAATAGTAATTTATTTGACAAAGTAAGGTGATCTCTCACCAATGTATCTTTCCCAATCCCTTGGAATAGTGCCTATTATATAGGAAATATTTGTTGCTGCTTGTGCCATTCATTAAGAAGCTTTAAAGGGATGTAAACTGATCTCCCTGGTGGCTCAGCAGGAATGAATCTGACAGCAATCCAGGAGATGCATGATACTCAAGATCGATCCCTGGGTTGGGAAGATCCCCTGGAGCGGGGCATGGCAACCCACTCCAGTATTCTCGTCTGGAGAATCCCAGGGACAGAGAAGCCTGAGGGCTATAGTCCGTAGGGTCACAAAGAGTCGACAGGACTGAGCAAGCACGCACAAGGTGATCTATTTTACGCTTGTAAAGAACGAAGAATGAGGATTGTGGGAATTCCCTGACAGTCTAGTAGTTAGTACTCTGAGCTTTCACTGCTGAGGGGAAGGTTTCAGTCCCTCATCAGGGAACTAAGATCCTCTAAGTCAAAATGTGTAGCTTAAAAGAAAAAAAAAGAGGATGGAGGAGCCTAGCATGGAACGCTTAGACACACACAACCTCCTTTCGTCAAATTATGTACCATATTACATTATATTAATATAACACAAACTGTTTTATTCCCTTTCTTGTGCATCAGTTTACATGTTCTGAAAAAAAATGAAGGAATGAATGTATAATTGTGTGTATATATTTGTCTTTCTCTTTAAATGGCACTGATGAATCTTTTCATGATTTATTTTTAAGAAAATATATTAAAGCTTAATAAGAGGTTTTCTCAGAAAAGGGAAAGAAATAATAAAGAGAAAATGGAGTAAACTAGTAAAAGTATGATTTGCTTCAGAAGGTAAGTGTGTAATTGTAATTTAAGATAAATGATCAAATCACTCTGTAATATCACACAACAGGTAAACAGAGAAAACAGAGAAGATGTGGAGTTTTGTTTCTCCTTTATTTTTCCACTCATTGTAGCCTGTGGGATCTAGTTCCCCCGACCAGAAATTGAAGTCAGGCCCTCAGCAGTGAAAGGGTAGAGTCCTAACACTGGGCCACCAGGGAATCCCCTCTTCCTTAAATGGACAGGCTCCATCAGCCAGTGGGAGCTTTTTCCTGCCAGCAGCTTCATTTTCATGTAGACCGGTAACTGGTTGCCCAAAGATATTGAGGCATAAGTCCTGTTTATAATACTTTTTCCCTTCCCTTCTCTGTTCTTTTTTCTGCTTCAAGTCCTGTTTCTTACTCGGGGCCCTCACCGCTTCATATCTTTCTTTCGATGCTTTTTTATTCAGAAAAAAAGCCTATCTTTTAAAGATAGACTTGTTCACAACCTTCAACAGGCATCAGTTCAGTTCAGTCGCTCAGTTGTGTCCAGCTCTTTTTGACCCCACTCCCTGTCCATCACCAATTCCCAGAGTCTACTCAAACTCATGTCCATCGTGTCGGTGATGCCATCCAATCATCTCATCCTCTGTCATCTCCTTCTCCTCACTCCTTCAATCTTTCCCAGGATCAGGGTCTTTTCCAATGAGTCAGTTCGCATCAGATGGCCAAAGTACTGGAGTTTCCAGCTTCAGTATCAATCCTTCCAATGAATATTCAGGACTGATTTCCTTTGGGATGGACTGGTTGGATCTCCTTGCAGTCCAAGGGACTCTCAAGAGTCTTCACCAACACCACCGTTCAAAAGCATCAATTCTTCAGTGCTCAGCCTTCTTTATAGTCCAACTCTGACATCTGCACCTGACCACTGGAAAAACCATAGCTTTGTCTAGACGGACTTTTGTTGGTAAAGTAATGTCTCTGCTTTTTAATATGCTGTCTAGGTTGGTCATAGCTTTTCTTCCAAGGAGCAAGTGTCTTTTAATTTCATGGCTGCAGTCAACATCTGCAGTGTCAACAGGCATAGGTATTAAATAATAAGATATGAGCTTAAGTTTTGATATTTCCACTGTGCTGCGGGAAATTTCCTGCTGGAAACAGAATGTTTATATGAAATGTGTTATGAGGAAGGACAGTTCAATACTATTGCTGTCTTCCCATTGCCTAGCATAGAGCCTGAAACATGAGATGCACTGAGCAATGCCTGTTGGATGAATGAATGCACGCAAACATGAATGCCGTATGAAAAAGCCAGACTTAAAACAACAGATCCCATTTGTTCTACGTGGCAAATAAGAATTAAAAGGCATTAATGTAGGTGCAAAAGTCACTGTGGTCACAAACAGGGTTTTGATACTGTTTTTGAGTTCTGTCTGTAATATTTTACTTCCAAAATGAAATACCTAAATCATTTACCAAGCAATAGAGATATAACAGTCCCACAGTCACTCACTTGCAAAGGAAATTTTCAATACAAATAAAGTCATACATATTTATACTAGGGTAATTCAAAATAACTTCCTCACATAAGCACTGCTACGTTCAAATAAAATCTTGCCAACACTTCTGAGTGCATTGCTTTAAAAAAAATGCTCCCTGTAGCGTCCGAACTATTTAAAAATCTTGCCAGCTTCTTCAACATACATCAGTTATCTCTTTTCAAATCACTGACAAGAATTTAAAAACTGCTTCATCAGAACAAATGTTACCCTTTCTCATACTCTAGTGAGAACCTGATCTTCTAAAAAGGACCACATTTACAGCTTCTTTTGAAATTTTGAACCATTTGGCTATGTTTTTGCTACATTTTCTTTTCCTGATTTAATTACTGGGGACATTTGCATGAAAACAGGAGGATAGTGACATAAGATTTGTGTCTTATGAGTTCTTCTGTTTCTGATGATTATTCTCCACCTGAGATCAGTATCTATTTTATTACAACTGAGAAGCCAGGGACTAGATTGGAAAAGATGAAGACGTTATTGGAGGTTAACTGAAGTTCAGAAATAGGGACTTGGGAGCTAAGGGATTGTTGAGTAATACAATAATTGATTTTCTTCTATTTCTTTTTTTTTTTCTCTCTCTTTTTTTTTTTACCAGCAGTTAACATGTCAGTGACACATGCTGTTCCATTGAAAAGATCAGAAAACTGGGGAACTGCACAGAACTGGTAGGTTGATACTTCCCTAAGAAAATGCCCAGGCAGTCATAGGAGTTGAGAAGCATCACAGAAAACAGTGAAGGAGCTGAGACTAGGTCATGTGTGAATACTGGAGAGGGCCACTGAAAGTTGTGAAGGTAGTAAAGCAAAATGCCCCACTTCTTTCCTATAGTTTTGGATAAAATTGCGAATCTAAGAAGCTGGGTTATGTTAATCCTGCTTGTCCCCAGGATTTGAGTATCCTAGTGTGAGAAGCACAGTGTGTGCATGCATGCATGCAAAGTCACTTCAGTCGTGTTTGACTCTGTGCAACCTCGTGGACTGTAGCCCACCAGGCTCCTCTGTCCATGGGATTCTCCAGGCAAGAATACTGGTGTGGGTTGCTGTGCCCTCCTCCAGGGGATCTTCCTGACCCAGGGATTGAACCCGTGTCTCCTGGTCATTCCTTTATGTCTTCTTTCAACTGGAATAAGACCTCTATTAGGTCAGGGACACTATCATTTTTGACTTAATACTCCGTGATGGGTTGAATGTTGTGTCCCCCAAAATTAATCTGTTGAAGTCTTTACTGAAGTCTTCTAAAGATCAGTAAAAACTTCAACAGATGGTAATTGGAGGGGGGACCTTTGGGAGGAAACTAGGTTTAGATGAGGTCATGAGGGTGGGGTACCCATGATAAGATTAGTATTCGTAAAAGAAGAGGAATACAGAGGTCATGCTCTCTCCTTAGGTACACTGAGGAAGGGTTATATGAGCACTCAGCAAGAAGGTGGCTGTCCATGAGCCAGGAAGCGTTTCCACCAGGTACTGAATCTGCTGGCACCTTGATCTCCGACTTCTCAGCTTTCAAAATAAAAGCTATTGTCCAAGCCACCCAGTCTAGGGCATTTTGTTATAACAGCCTCAGCTAAGTATCCCCAACTGTTATTATCTGGCACTGAGAAATACTTTTTAAACTGAATATGAATGTCATCGTACAAGCTAATTTTTATTACTGGGCAAAGAACTTCAAGCACATGCATATTCTACTGATAATATGTTTAGCCACAAGAAGGTCTTCTGTGCTTCATATTAAGGGAGACCAAAAAGTTGGAAATGACTCATTGCATTTTTTAATAACTTGCATTTAGTTGAAATATGCACTTGCAAAAATATTAAAATAACAAGATATTTCTCATGTAAACATTTTTAAATTTCAAAGTTTTAACATATGCATTATTTTACTTGATTCTTTCAAGGTGGGCAAATATTTTTATGTCCCCAGTTTGGAAAAGCAGGAAATCAAGAGTTTGATGGTGTAAGGCAAAATAACCAAACCTATTTTGGAAGTCCTAAGTATGTTTCAGATATAGAAACATCTTTGGAAACTGATAAAGGGCAAATCTTGTTATTCTTATGTGACGGATGAGGAAATAGGGTGTTGAAAAGACTGTTTCAGAGTCACACAGTGAAAGTGAGAGTCACATAGTTGTGTCCGACTCTTTGAGACCCCATGGACTGTATAGTCCCCGGAATTCTCCAGGCCACAATACTGGAGTGGGTAGCCTTTCCCTTCTCCAGGGGATCTTCCCAACTCAGGGATCAAACCCCGGTCTCCTGCATTGCAGGTGGATTCTTTTCAAGCTGAGCCACAAGGGAAGCCCGAGAATACTGGAGTGGGTAGCCTATCCCTTCTCTAGCGGATCTTCCTGACCCAGGAATTGAACCGGGGTTTCCTGCTTTGCAGGTGGATTTTTTACCAACTGAGATATGAGGGGAGTCAGACAGGACAACTGTCAAAGTAGAAATTGCACTCAGTGTTCTCTGACTCAGTTTGGTCCCAATACATATATGTATATATCAGACGGTAAAGAATCTGCGTGCAATGCAGGAAAACTGGGTTTGACCTCTGAGTCGGGAAGATCCCCTGGAGAGGGGAATGGCTACCCACTCCAGTGTTCTTGCTTAGAAAATTCCATGGACAGAAGAGCCTGGCTGGCTGCATGGGGTCACAATGATTCAGACACGACTGAGTGACTAACAGTAACATTTTTACGTGCATATATATAGATATGTGCTTCCCATGTGGCACTAGAGGTAAAGAATCTGCCTGCCAATGCAGGAGACGGAAGGGACACGAGTTCAGTTCCTGGGTCAGGAAGATCCCTGGGAGGAGGGCATAGCAAACCACTCCAGTATTCTTGCCTGGAGAATCCCGTGGACAATGGAACCTGGCGGGCTACAGTCAGTAGGGTCGCAAAGAGTCAGACGTGACTGAAGTGGCTTAGCACACATGCATATGTAGGTGTATCAGAAAAGAGGCCTTGGTTTTTACAGAGCATTCTGAAGACTTTTTCCCCCTCTTTTCCATAACTGGTCTGTTATTTGTCTTCAGCACATTAAGAGACCAAATCATAAACAGAGTCGTTCAAGAGAGTAGTTTGGGAGTGAAATTGGAAAGCTAATTGGGTTTATTTGGGATAGGAGAGTAAGGGTAGCACAAATCATATAGAGACTGAACATTTAAAAAATAGTTTTTTCCTTTCGCCACAAGTCATAAAATTCTTAATTTTAAGTAAACATAATGAAATTATCTGAATATATGTTACCTACAATTTTCCAGAATTTTTTTCTGACAAATGTGAGTTCCAAGTATATTTCTTAGAGTTCTTTTGCTTCCAGTAAGAGGCTGTCTTTCACTTCTCTTCACTCAGGATTTCATAAAGCAAATTTAGCAGATACTCTTTTTGAACAGAAAATTCACAGAAGTTAAACTGGTAGATAAAAACATATTAGTTGATATATTTGTGCCTTATAATATAATGTAGGTATGAAATAATGTAAATGTCTGTCTAATGCATCAGTATTATCAGTCGACTAATACATTCAAACATGTGATGGAGCCCCTCATTTCCTAAGCTAACGGATTGCTTGACAATTACATACATGTATCATATGTGTGTTCATTGCAAGTTTCTTATTAATTCCTCCTATGTGCTGGGCACCATGCTAGAAACGAGGATACAACAGTGAGCAAGGAAAACCTAATTCTTGCAGGCTGGCGGGGAGGACAGGCTGTGTGTGATGAATGCTACTGGGAGTATAGAAGGCAGGCCCGTCTAAGCCAAATGATAGCTACAGAATAAAGTGAAGGCGAGAGTAGATCTTCCTAACGCACAAAAGGTCAGGTCTTCAAAATCCATCGGCCACCACTGAAATTAGTTTAAATCACCTGTAATGTGTTTTAACCCTTCCATGCTGTGCTGAAGGCATCTTGGGACCTCAGAGCAGGCAGAGAAGGAGAGGAGAGGAAGCCTAGAGTCAGAGCTTTGGGGGGTGGGGTGGTGGGGTGGTGGTGGTGGCCAATGTCCTAAGGACTTTGGTGTCCAAAACTCTCAGGAGACTGACCTGAGAATTGGGGCTTCATTCTGGTGAGGTGGTACCCTTTTTGCCAAGTATGAGGCATGTGTCTTCCATTCTGGGGTTCTGCTTTGGTTGTAATTGGACCCAGATCTGACCTATGCTGGGTCTTGTGGTTAAGCTCTAGCCCCTGACAGGAGGACATTTGCAACGGCTAGACAGGTTATCAGGGGAGTGACCTCAAACTGGCAACCAGACCAGGACACTTGTTCTAGGAGAGAACCAAATACAAGAGCACATCAGAAGGAACTAAGGGCTGCTTCTTATGGGAGCTTAAGGGGCTTTAGAGGGCCTAGATTCTCCCTAGGGGTCAGGCTGTTCCTTATGGAAGCTTTATGGGGCTTTAGGGGGCCTAGATTCTCCCTA
>NW_024070211.1:83809728-83952947 GCF_014754425.2 Oryx dammah
AGCTTTATGGGGCTTTAGGGGGCCTAGATTCTCCCTAGGGGTCAGGCCCTATGCAATAGTCTCTCTCTCTCTCTTTCCTCATGGCACCCCATTCCAGTACTCTTGCCTGGAAAATCCATGGCTGGAGGAGCTTGGTAGGCTGTAGTCTATGGGTAGCTAAGAGTTGGACACGACTGAGCAACTTCACTTTCACTTTTCACTTTCATGCGTTAGAGAAGGAAATGGCAACCCACTCCAGTGTTCTTGCCTGGAGAATCCCAGGAACGGGGGAGCCTGGTGAGCTACAGTCCATGGGGTTGCAAAGGGTCAGACACAGCTGAGCATGCGCCCACATACTACTGTCATTTTCAAATATTGACTAAGACTTCTGTTTGCATCAACAACAGTTAATAGCTTTTCAATGTGGATTTGGCTTTTCTTAGAAGGATGTTATTTTCAGTAGTTGTCAGTTTGCTAGAATATAGGTAAGGCTTTGGGTTTTTGCTTCAAAAACTGTGATGCTCAAAGTTAAAAGAGTACAAACAGATAGCATCAATATTTCGATTGATGTATTGATTTTAGTGGTTGTACATTTTTTTACCTGAAAGAAAAAAAGGATAACAAAACTATAAAGAAATCTTTAATTAGTGAAGATATGAATTTGTTTCCTTAAGCATCTTTTCTCTTGAGATAACTAAGTGGCACACATACATATACTGTTACCAGGTAATGGATTAGGTCTTGAGAAATGGACCCAAATAGACATGAGCTCATCATTTGTTTATGTTTTTGCTCAATTTTATAAAAAAAAATCACATTAAAGTTGAGCTTTATTTTCTATTTGAATTTAAGTTCATTCTTTTACTTCTAACTCAGCTACCTACCAACTTGGGCAAGGGATTTTGGGTTTAACTTCTTTAACTTCAAGTTTAACTTCTTTGGGCCTTAGTTTGTCAATATAGCTATAAATATCAGATAATAGCACCAAGATATTAGGATAATGATTTAGCGCCAACAAGACTGTGAGGATCCACATGTTTGTTAATTGCAAAGCGTTAGTCCAGGTGTTTGGTATTTATATTCAGATGCAAGTTATGCTCATGTCGTATACATTAAAATGTGAATGCATTCAAAACTCCACCAGTTCCTGAGGCAAGAAATGTGAAATGGCAATGACTAAAAGGGTCAGAGAAACTCTTGGCTTCTAACCAATCCTGTACAAAATCTTTCCTAACCACATATTTTAAAAGATGAGGAAAGATAAAGGAATGAAGAGAAACTGCCCTTTTCCCCTAACCCTTAAAGCATTTTTTCTTCCCAAGAAACTCTGTTATAAAAGCTTGAACCTAACTCAGTACTAAAGGTGGCCATTCAGAGAACTGTTTAGAATGTTATATTAATGAAAGTGAGGTGCCATGAACATGTACTCATATCAGACAGAGGTGGACATGATCAGAACAAGCTTGTTCACAAAGCCCTTCCCTCTCCTTGGCCATGAGTCACAAAAATCTCATGTCTGGATGTTAAATGAAATGCTTCCTTGAATCAAAGTTGAAACATGTGTGTGTGTGTGTGTGTTTAATATGTAAAGAAAGAATGAAATCAAGACATGAAACTCTTTCATTGACTCAAGTTTAGGGCCAAATTTTAATAATGCAGCTGTCTAGATGTGAGACACTAATGAGAACATAAGGAATTCCTGGATAGAAAAGGGCTGGTTGGCCCAATGGCCTGTCTCCTTCAAGTTTATTGCAACACACCTCTTCGTGTTGTCAGCATATCTTCTAACCCCTTTTGCCTACGTAAACATGTCCAGCTGTCTCTTAAACTCATTTTTTCTTTATGTTTCACTTAGTGGACTTATTTGGTAATTTGCAGTATTTTCCATATGCTGGAGGATCCTTGGATGAAGTAGTCCTGCATTATCATGACTTCTTAATGAATTACATGAAATATTCAATAGTAAAATATTTTCAGCAGAGAGCACTGGAAATTTGGAAGAAATCAACTGAGAAAGCAAACTTTACAATGCATTTAAAAAGAAACAACTGTTCTTTTGCTAATCTTTATTTTAATCTTTTTTAAAGATGTGAAGATGAAAGTGGAGAGTGATTAAGGTGGGCAAATATAAACACTCTTTTGCCGTATTAGTCTCATTAACAGATTTCTTAGCAAGAATGAAAGGCTAAGCTCAAATGATGTAATAAAGAAGAGGGTCTGATGTTTTATTTTGGTTAAGTTAAAGCCATCTTCCAGATAATATTTTTATTTCCTTAATTATATCAATATTTCAGGCATAAATTTCACTTGAACTATTCAAAACATTGAACCAGTACTCTGAATCAGTGTAGAAATGATTTTACATTAAAACTTTTTCCCAAACCTTTCCAAATGCCTAAGGACCAATGAATTTGGGGCAAGTTTTTTTGTTTGACTGTGGGACCTTCTGATTAGAAAATACCCTTTGAAAACGTCCTTTAAGATTTCATTGGAGGGAAAAGAAGTGGTAATAACTAGAGGGTGCTGAGGAGAATTAATGATTAATTAGTATATAGTATATAGTTTGGCTGAATATTTTACATTTTAATTTTTGGATGCCACTATTTTAAAATTATTGCAACATATGTGTGTTGATTTGATGTGTGTGTAGAGATTATACATCGATTTTACTCTTTTGTTGGTAAACACATAAGGTAACCATCTTGCCCCCCTGATATTTTCTGGTTTTAGTCCTAAAATTCCCATTTCCCATGAAATCTCTCAGCACTAGGCAAACAGGTACTTCACAAATATATATAAAGAAATAAAAATAATTTGCTTCCAAAGTTTGTGTAGCTTTTTGCTCTGCTTACTCTTCAGACTCTGGGAACTCAGAAAGCAAAGTGCTAAGCTGGCATTAAGGATTTTGCTCTCTTGTTAAAACAGGCTACACTCAGATGCTGACATCTTGGTGACTATGGTGAAAGATGATCCATATGATTGTTTTTTAAAAATTGTTTCCAAGCTTGGAATGCACAATGGCTTATTAAAATAAAAGAGCTGAAAAACATTTAAAAATCAAACCTATTTTCTTCCAAACTTTTCTCTTCCAAGTTCCTTGCAATCCAGACAATCAGATAACATCCTGCATGCTGAGTGATCTCCAAAATCTCTGAAGCCTATGCCATGTCCTGTTGTTCCTAGATTAAGGTAGGAAAAAATGATCTGTGTTATTTTATTTTATTTTTTATAAATATTTATTTATTTACTTGGCCATGCTGGGTCTTTGCTGTGGCAGGCAGTGTCTTCAGTTGTGGCATGTGAACGCTTAGTTGAGGCATGTGGGATCTAGTTCCCTGACTAGGGATTGAACCTGAGCCCCTTCCACTGGAAGCCTGAAGTCTTAGCCACTCGACTGTCAGGGAAGTCTCGATCTGTGTTATTTTAATCTTGAGTGCCTCACAATTAGAAGAATTATGTAAGTATTGGTTTTTTGTGTAAGTATGTCACTAATTTTAAATTTGTGGACAGTGACTTTTGAACTTAAGGTGGTCTCAGTAAAGAACATGCCTGAGTCTGTGTCTTAATGGTTTTTTAGCTTCAGCAAAGTCATTTTACAGGATCCCCCTTCCTAACAAGCACTCTGCCAAGCACTGTATAAAATAGCATTCTTCATTGTTAGATGATCCCATGGAAAGTGACCAAAAGATTTTAAATACAGAGGAATGTAACCAGCTACTCATTCAGAATTTCTCCCTCTTTCAAGTGTGTGTTGTGTCCCTGTGGTAGCAGCTGGTTGTATGCACCTGCGTGCGTGTGTGTGCATGTGTAAACACACAGCATTTAGCTACAGAACATGTCACAGATTTCTTTCCTGGTCACCATGCTGCATGACTGATCCATTTCATATGATGTGTTTAGTATGGTTCATTGCCCACTGGTCTTATTATTTAACAATTTGCCTTAAATTGAATTTTCTATTTACAGGTGTAAATGGAAATTTTGGCTTCTGAGAATTTATTATTTACTGGCTAGCATGTTCTTGGTTGAATTAGCTCGTCAATATTGGACTGTGTATACTTAGAATAAAGTTTGGGATGTTTAATTAGAATATTGTCATAACAGGAACTTATTATTTTTATGGCTAAGCTTGAGCTACTGAGGCCAGATCAGTATCATTAGTCTAGGAGACATTTACCATAATCTTCTACAGACTTTTTTCTTTTTAAGAAATGTGTATTTCTTGATGGATCGGCGGAAGTTAAATTAGCAGTAATGTGTATAAATTACTCAAAAGTTCAAAAAGCTTGAAACCTTTATCACCAGCTGTAACATTTTGTTGATAACTGGAAATTTCTTACTCTGAACTCTTTTGGCTTCCCACAGGCTCAGGGCATGAACACTTATTGACTGCAGACTGTTTCCCAGGCTCTGACTATATGCTTTATCTATCTCCATTACACCCTCAAAGTATTTTGTGAGGGGGGCATGGTGTTTATTCCCATTTTACAGGAAGTGGATGCTTAAGAGAGATCACAGACCTACCGCTATACATACCAGGTGAGTGATGGATTCTCTCTGAAGCCTGCTTCCCAGGCCACTGCTATATTCTGGGTTGACTTTTCTTAACCATGTGGTGTTATTCTCCTGCCACCTCCCCATGTCCCAGCTCCCTATCTGCATCTCAATGCCTCAGAACATGCCAGCATTCCAGCACTGTTCACAGCCCCGGGCTTTGGATGTATTGTTCCATTCTTACCTTCTCTGCCGGGCATGCTCTTAATTTGCTTATGATTTTTTTTTTTTTTGCAATCAGTTCCAGCATTGGGATGGTCACTGACACTCTTCATACTGGATCTGGCAGAGTCTGTCCAAATTCCTAGGACAGGGCATGTGTGTTTTAACATTTTAATTTTTAGCCTGTCTCTTTTTAAAAGAGCCTTATTGAGATATAATTCACATATCATTTAACTGACCCATTTAAAGGCCACAATTCAATGGCTTTTAGTATATCCACAGAGATGTGCATCCATCACCATAGTCAACTATACAATATTTTCATCACCACAGAGAGAACCCTTGTGCCCTTTACCTGTTATCCCTTTCCACTCCGGCTCCTCATCTCCTTCAGCCCTAATCAGTTTTCTGTCTTCTTGGATTTGCCTATTCTGGACATTTTATATAAATGAACTCACATCATATATGATCTTTGTCACTGGTTTTTTTCACATAACAAAGTTTTCATAGTTTACCCATGTTCTGGAATGTATGCATCAATACTTCCTTCCTTACTATAGCAGAATATTGTTCCATTGTATGGATGGACCACCTTTGACTTATTCATTCATCTATTGATGGACACTTGGGTTGTTTCCACCTTTTGGTGACTGTGGTTATTGCTGCTATGAATATTTATGTATGAGTTTTTGTTTGAAGACCTATTTTCAGCTCTTTGGGGGATATACCTAGGAGTGACATGCTGCTGCTGCTGCTGCTAAGTCGCTTCAGTTGTGTCGGACCCTGTGCCACCCCCTAGACGGCAGCCCACCAGGCTCCTCCGTCCCTGGGATTCTCCAGTCAAGAACACTGGAGTGGGTTGCCATTGCCTTCTCCAAGGAGCAACATGGCTGGTCTCAATTCTATGTCTTACTTTATGAGGAGCCATCAAGCTATTTTCCACAGCAGCTATATTATTTTATATTCCCGTAAGCAATGCATAATGGTTCCAGTTTCTCCATATCCTTGCCAACCACTTGTTATTTTCTGTTGGTGGTGTTGTTTGGTAGTAGTCATTCTAGTGGATAAGTGACCTAATTTTTAATATCCTTTTAAGACTTTTAAAGAAAGCTTTATGCTTTTCTCTTTTGTGCTCCTGAGCACTGGTTTACACCTTAAATTATGTGCCAGCACATCCTATAATCTCTTTCTCTGCCCTCTTACCTTCTTCTTGAAACCAGGTTGGGCAGTCTTATTTCTTTTGTATTCCAAGGGTTCAGTTATGCCTGTGAATGAATGAATAAAGGAATGAAGGGGGGTGTGGGGACAAGAAGTATTGGGAACTAACATTTATTTATGATCACTGTCATTGTGCCAGGCATGGAGGAGAGCTAACCTATATTATCTCATTTAATTTTATAAGACTAATAAGAATTTTATGTTCTTCATTTTACAGAAGGAAAAATTAAACCAGAGGAACCATCTTGTCATTCAGCCATCAGACATAGAGCCTGGCTTCAAACTCAACTCTCATTCCAAAACGTGTGTTGATTTCAAGATAACACGTCACAATAGTGAAAAAGTAAGAGCCATTATCACTCTTATTACTACCACTGTGACTGCCTCCACTCATTGATGCCTCCTGTGCCATACACCATGATGGCTATTTTGGAGGTACTATCTAATTTAATCATTGTTAAGAATCTAGTGAGTCAAACATTATTATTGTTTCAGACAAATAATTACTGAAAAGTTAAGTAATTTGTTCAAGAACCAACAGCTAACAAGTGATGACCTCAAAGCCAGGTCTAAGTGCAAAGTGTTTGTACTTCTATCAAGGTAGGGAAATTGCAATGGAGATGTGAAAGTTTACCTGGTTATCTGACAGAATGAGAAGTCTATGAGGTAACTGGGCAACCAGAATTCCCAACACATTTTTCCAAGTAGTTTTGGTTTGCTTAATTGCCTCTAATCATGATTTTGGTGGTATCATATTTGGCTAAATCTATGTAAACTGAGAAAAGCACTCTGTGACCCTAAAAAGAATCTTCTGTTCACTGACTTATTGTGTATTAAATCATCTCACCTATAATATATGTAAAGTATAGTACATCTGATTGACAATTTTTAGACAGTAATGAATTGGCTACTCCTGATTCTAACAACTTGGTTATCCATGCATCCTTCCAATATTTATGCCACATAGCTGCTTTTTTTTTTTTAACTGCATAAATTCTACCTTAAAGCTATATGAAATACTGGTAAGAATTCATGGTAAAGATAAACAAGGAATTTTATGAAAAGTATAGAAAATTTTAAACAAATATACTCTGATTTTATACTGATTTATAAACTCTGATTTTAGAATATCTTTCCAGGGTTTATAGTAAGCTATTAAATACTGAAAATCCTCTTCATGGTCATGTTTTGGGGGCAGGTATAAGAAGATACATCAAGTGACTTTAAACTTCAAATAATTTTAATCAATGTATTTTCTCATTCTCAATATCCTGTTTTGATGTTTCACCCATTTTTTGTGTGTCATGCTCCTCATTGCTCTTCCTGTCTTTTTCAAGATCTTTTTTTTTTTTTTTACTTCAATAGAGGACCGTGTTACCATTTGGCATATGTCTCCCTTGTCAGTGACATCTTGAAAATTAAAAAAAATAATACCTCCCTTGCCTGCATCCACTCAGGTTGGCTGCCTGTAACTGCCCCATGCTTCAAAATAAGTCACCTTATTAAATTCTGCAAATTGTTCTGAACATTGTCTCTATAAATGTTTTGGAAGGGCTTTACTGTCAGGTCAGCTTTCTAAGGGCTAAAAATATGTCAAACCTGGCAGCCTTACCTTTATTTAAGAGCCAAAATACAAATAAGTAGATTACAAAGCAATCAATCAATACAGCATTGCAGGATGTTACGGTTGACATTGACCTCGAAGTTCGGCACCCTCATTTTACAGATGAGTAAGCTCATCCGTAAACTCTGTAGGAGATGGGGTTTTGCCTTGACTCTGTTACAGCTGGCTGGGTCACCTTGGACGTGCTGCTGTGCCTCAGTTTACCCATGTGAATGAGAGATGCTTTCCCTTTCTTAGATAATTCCCAGGCATTTAACCACTTCAAGTCTCTAGGTGCCATGAGAAAGGTGATACAGTCAATACATTTCTAGTCAGAAGCTTTTTAGCTTCTGACTTCACACAAAACATCCTCCTTATATTTTATGGGATCTTCTTATATATTCTGTAAAAGTTGGGCACACTCTCAATTCATAGTTATTGGCAAAAGCATAACTTTTATTCACTGTTGAAAGAGGAAACAAATGAAGATCTTTTCCCCATTCAGAGTGTTTCTTCACTTTTTTCCCTGCCTGGTTTGTTGTTGTATGGTTGCTTGGGGATATTAGGTTACTGACCTTTGTTTTTCTTTCTACGAGAAGCTTTCACTAAACTATTTGGGGTGGGGGGAGTTGGTGATGGTCATGTTAGAAACAATGACTCTCACATGCAAGTAATTAAATAGATGTAAGGCAAGAAAAAGTGGCACCAAATTGAACTGATTAATTTTCCTCTCTGAAATCTTGTGGACCCTAATCTGAAGGTTTTCTGCACGGGTTTTCTGAGAATATTTTCTCCCTTTGGTTACATGGTGACATGGGTGACTTTAGTAGTCTTGCAAGGCCCGGGCAGACAAATTTGGGAAGCTTGGCAAACAATCTAATCCGATATTATGCACGCTTTTCTACTCAACTGTAAAAATCTATTTCCTTCACATATCACCTGCTATTCTTACAGCAAGTCTTTGGAATAGAGATCCTAAATGTGTCAAAAATATATAATGTGTTTGTGATCGAAATAAATAGAGACTGGGGTGATTTAACAAACTTGCTTTCACATGTGCTGGCCAGCACATGCCGAATTCTCAAATAGGTTATGTTAGCTTTCCCACTTTCAATGCCTTTATGGATGTGGTGTTTATATATCCTAGATTTTCCAGGGCAACCCTGGGTTGTAAATATTCTGTCCTGTTGTTCCCCTAAGTACAATCATAGTTGTCAAGCTATGTGTCATGAGTTTGGGTTTGGAAAATATGGATGCCGTATGTCCATCAGGGCCTGTTTTTTCTGGCCCAATGCCTTACTCTATTGCTGTACCACACTCTACCCCTAGCCCGCTTCCCATTCTCATCAAAGGCTTGTTTCTGTTTCAGTCCACTTGCTCTCTCTGCCTAGTGTCTAGGGGGCAAGGTGAAGAGTAAACTAATTTATGCTAATGGGCAAGCCAGAGAAAATCAGGGTCAGGAGCATGCCCCCCTCTAGAGTATTCTTTTTCCTTCCAGGTAACATAAGTGGCACTCTGGAAATAGTGCCTTGGTTTTGCTCATCTGTAAGACAAAGTCCTTCTATGGTTGGTTTGGGAGTGCAACTTCCTTGGAAAAGGTGGGAGCCTCCTATTTCACTGCAAGGATGGCCCCCTACCCTGTCTATATCTGAGGTCAGCTTTGCATACATGTCCCAGATATGATTAGATCCCTGTAACAGAAGGAGAGGGATAAAAGGCCAGGGTGCCAACTTCACTTCTCTGCCCACAATTGTTTCTTCTGCTATGTGTACATGACTCAAATCCTCTCTTTTACAAACTTGGAAAGCAAAATTGTTTTATGATAATATTTGCTGAGACAGCAAGGCAAGTCTATGCCTCTCCATTGTTAAACCCCAGTCCCCACCCAACCCTGACATTAGAAAAACTTGTGTGTGTGTGTGTTTCCCTTTAATGAGGAGGCAAAGTTTAATGTTTATAGAAAGATGTTTAGGATTATTTGAAATATTTTGTAGATTTCGTGTTCATTGCCTGGCATTTTCCTTTCATCCTAACCTTGTTATTTCTGTTTATTTTATGTGATTTTATTATGTAAACATAAAGATATCCACTAACTGTCCAAACAACTTGCTTTTAAAATCTCTGCTTATCCACTTTTATTTGTATCACATTTTTTTCACCTTGTCTTGGTTCGCTACTTAACTGGGATAAATTTCATCGAATCTCCTCTAACTCTTTAACAAATAAGTCCTCATTCCTCTCTGTTAAGCAGTTTACCTTTCAGAAATTCAGTCAGCATTTTGGGGGCAGTTTGTGTTATCTTAAAAAGCAGCATCAGTACCTTGACTTTTCAGTGCTGGGAGCATTTGCTGCACCAGATGCTTTCAGTATCATCCATTATTTTTAATCATATACATGGTTGAGCCTTAAGATCAGTGTCTTCAGTTTGTGGACTATTTAGGAAACTAGAAGAGCAAGCGAGTACATTATGTCTTTAGAAACAGGATACGTGTCATTATTAACCTAATCAATAACTGAGTAATTAAGCTGCCTTATTATCAAATCCAGGCTTTCCTTACGGTCTATTATCAGTTTATTTGCGATCTTTTATGTCTGTGCGTGAGAACTCAGTTGTCTACATTTAGCTAATTTAGTAGTCACCTGTTCTCTCTCTAACTGAAATCTGTTGGTTTAGTGTCTGAGTCTTGTGACCCCAGGGGCTGTAACCCACCAGGCTCCTCTGTCCGTGGGATTTTCCAGGCAAGAATACTGGAGTGGGTTGACATTTCCTTCTCCAGGGGATCTTCCCGACCCAGGGATCGAACCCGGGTCTCCCACATTGCAGGCAGACGCTTTACCCTCTGAGCCACCAGGGAAGCCCTGAGATTGTATTTAACCAAGATCTTCATCTGTATCAGTTATGCTGACTTCTGAAATGTTAACAAACCTGAAAGATTGGTATTATTATTCCCACTTTACAGAGGGGAACATAAGTTTATAGTGAGTAAATCATATTTTTTCAGTCTCACAGCCAGTGAGAATAAGGCTTAAATTCAAACTAACATCTGCCTGACTTAAAAACCCCCATTTCTAACCACTGTGCTTTAGTACTTCCTGTTAACGATGGATAAAGGTGTCTGTTACGTAAGTCAACATGGCCATTGACTTCCTTCTTTTATACTGAAATATCCATATATGAAATCATTTAATATTAGCCCTGTCTGATTTTCTTTTTTGATCTGAAAAATGCCAAAAGCATATCATATATTCATACAGTCATATAAAATAAGAATTGAAAAGACTTCCCCATCTCTCCAAAATCTTGCACTCTTTAGTGAGTATATTTTTAATGTTCTCCTAGGCTTATTTAGATGTGACACTATAGACATTTCCTTTTTAATTTTTAAAAGTCTTATCTTGAGTTTTATTACCCCAAACACTACATCTTATCATTTTCTGCTTGGATAGGGAACATATAAAAATTTATTCCTCTGAAAAATGCTGTAAAGCGTCGTCTTTTTCCTTTTTTTTTTTATAAGGAGTTTGAGAGTCAAAGTCTGTATACTGTGAATCGGGCAAGCAAATATTTTTAAAATATTGACTTTCCTCTTTTCTCCTGATATTTGCCCATTGTTAGACAGTGGGGTAAGAGATTTAGTCAAATACTTAATTACTTTATATCATTTTTTCTCTGAGTGGAGAATTGGAGATTCTTATAGATTGTTTCCTCTCTTAGATCAGAAACTTCTTTTAAAAACAGATATTTAGGATTGATTCTTTCACATTTCCATCCTTTACTTAAAATAGGGCTTCCCTGGCAGTCCAGTGGTTATAAGACTTCAAATTCCAATTCAGGGGATGCAGGGTCAGTCTCTGGTAGAGGAGCTAAGATCCCACATGTCTTGTGGCAAAAAAAAAAAAAAAAAAAACAACAACCCAAAATATAAAACAGAAGCAATATTGTAATAAAAATTCAATAAAGATTTTTACAAAATGGTCCACATCAGAAAGACTTCCCTGGTGACTCAGATGGTAAAGCGTCTGCCTACAATGCCAGAGACCCGGATTCAGTCCCTGGGTTTGGAAGATCTTCTGGAGAAGGAAATGTCAACCCACTCCAGTATTCTTGCCTGGAAAATCCCATGGACGAAAGAACCTGGTAGGCTACAGTCCATGGGGTCACAAAAAGTCGGACATGACTGGGCGACTTCACTTTCACTTTCCACATCAAAAAAAAATAAAAATGGGGGCATTGTCATAATGAATGAGTCTAGGAGGCAAGGATGAAAGGATGCCTTTCCTTTAGGAAAGGCAGTCACTGCTGCAGATGTTCAAGCAGGACTTCTTTGGCTCCTTTGAAATCTTCAGGGTTGGTCTTGGGTGAAACTGGGTAGAAGGCAGAGCTTGCCTTTTTTTTTTTCTTAACTAGGGCATTCTCCTTTCTGCCTTCGGGCTCCAGCTAAAGGCTGTGAATCTATTACATTTCCAGTTACAGGCCAGGGAGTTTGTTTTCATGTGTCTCTCTGCTGGACTGTAAACTATGCAAGTCTTGTGTTTGTAGCCCAGTGCCTAGTTAGTGCTGAACCAGTGGATGTTAAATGAAGATAAACCCATGTATCAGTGACTGGGTAATGATAGTGATTGCTGTTTGGAGCCTATAGAATAAACCACAGAGTTTCCCCTGGTGGTTCAGATGGTAAGGAATCTTCCTGCAATGCCGGAGACTCAGGTTCGATCCCTGGGTCGGGAAGATACCCTGGAGGAGAAAATGGCAACCCACTTCAGTATTCTTGTCTGGGAAATCCCATGGAGAGAGGAGCCTGGCAGGCTACAGTCCATGGGTTACAAACAGTTGGATATAACTGAGCAACTAGCAGTTTCAGAATAAACCTTAGAGATTTTCAGTAAGGCACCAACATTTTGTGAGAAGCAGAGTGTACCACTAGATAGAACACAGGTCTGGAGTCATCGCTCTCCCAAGTCCTCCACTTACTAAAAGAATGATCTTTAATGAGTTCTGAGGTTTTTGGTCTCAGCTGTCCCATCTGTAACACGGGTATAATATCACTCATGACCTGTGTCACTTCAAGATTCAATGATAAAATGATACAACCTGCCTGGCCCTGGTCTTCAGACTATATTGACTTATCTGTTTATTTACTTATTTCAGTTTAAAAAAATGTTTACTGATGCTAAAGTACCCATAAGGTAAAATCAACTATCTAAACTGTAACTTACAAGTATACAGTTCAGTAGTGTTAAGGACATTCACATTGTTATGCAACCCACCTACCGAACTCTTCTCTTCTTGCAAAACTGAAACTATCTAGTTTCATTAAACTACATTTAACTACAACTTCCCATTCTCCCCTACCCCCTCCCCTGGGAACCACCATTCTACTTTCTGTCTTTATGAATTTGAATAGTCAAGGCACCTCATATACGTGGGATCTTACAGTGTTAGTCTGTTTGTGACTGGCCTATGTCATTTGAAATAAATTCTTCAAGGTTCATCCATGTTGCAGTATGTCAGAATCTCCTGTGTTTTTAAGGCTGACTAATATTCCATTGTAAGTATATACAGACCACGTTTTGTTTAGCTTTCATTCATCCATGGACACTTGGTTTTTATGTGGACACCATTTGGCTATTATGAATAATGGTGCTATAAACTTGGGTGTAGAAATATCTCTTTAAGACCCCGCTTTCAATTCTTTTGGGTATACACCCAGAAGTGAAATTGCTGGATCACATGGTAATTCTATTTTTAATGTTTTGAGGAACTGACATGCTGTTTTCCATAGTGACTGCACCATTTAAAATACATTCCCGCTAGTGGTACACAAGTGTTCCCATTTCTCCACATCCTCTTCAGTGCTTGCTATTTCTTTCTCTCTCTCTCTCTCTCTTTTTTTTTTGATAACTATCTATCCTAAGGGGGCTGAAGTGCTATCCCATTGTGGTTTCGATGGGGCCGCAAAGAGTCGGACAAGACTGAGCGACTCAACTGCACTGAACGTTATTTATGTTGAGTGTGTTTTTACGTGCTTTTTGGTGATTTGTTATTTCTCCTTTCATGAGATGTCAATTCAAGTGTTTTGCAGACTATGTAGAATTTAATTGATAGCAATAATAATATAACTACTACTAACACCCATTCATTTGATAATTTTTTATTTGACTTCATCTGCCAGAGCTCACTCTATGCAATAGAGATACAGCACAGGGAAAAATCGACAAAAATTCATCCTCTCAAGGAGCTGACATTCAAAATAAATGAGTAAAAAATAGAATGTATTAGGGCTTCCCTGGTGGCTCAGACAGTAAAGAATCTGCCTGCAATATGGGAGACCAAGGTTCCATCACTGGGTTGGAAAGATCCCCTGGAGGAGGGAAGGGCAACCCACTCCAGTATTCTTGCCTGGAGAATCCCATGGACAAAGGAGCCTGGTGGGCTACAGTCCATGGGGTTGCAAAGAGTTGGACACAACTGAGCATCTAACACACACACACACACACACACAAAGCCACAATGGAAAAACTGAAATGGGGAAGGAATTAAGTTAGGAATTGGGAATGGAATGACATCTTAAATAAGGTAACCAAGAAAAGCTTCCCTGAGAAGGTGCATACAGTTTTGAAGAAAGTGAGGGAATGAGTGACAGCAGTATCCCAGGAAAGAACTTTCCAGACAGGCAATAGCCAGAAAAGGTTCCCAAGGCAGAAGAGAGCCTGGTGTCAGTCAGTGTTAGTGCCACTGGGCTGGAGCCGGGGAAAGGAAGGGTAATAGGAAAGGAGGGCTGAGGTAGGGGTGTGTATGTATGCATACTTGAGCACCCACATGTCGAATCAGGTAAATCCTTGTAAGATCTGCCAGATAAAATATAGATTCCTCATGAAGTTTTGATTTCAGTTAAACAAATACTTTTTTAAAAGTACGAGTGTGTCCCAAGTATTATATGAAACACACTTGTACTAAACGTTATTCATTTAACTGGGCCTTTATATTTTTATTTGCTAGATCTGACAATGCTCCTTGTAGGCTATTATAATGACAAGCTTTTACTCAGGGTTAGATGGGGGAGTCACACCATCTGATTTAGCTTTAACAAGGTCACTTGCTGTTGTGTGGAGAATATACCCCAGGGAAGCAATAAGAGAAGCAGCCAGACTAGAGAGGAGGATGCAGCATTAATCTATGCAAGAGATGATAGTAGCTTGGACCAGAGTAGTAGCAGTAGAAGTGGTGAGGGGGGTCAGATTTTGAAGGTCATTATCAATTTTATATATATGCTGCTGCTTCTAGGAATTTTAAGAGAGGATATCCAAAACAAACAATGTTAATATAAAGGAATGACCATTCATCTAAAATGATATTTATTTAGTATTTATACTGTACTAGTACTGACACTGTACTATTATGGTACTGTACTGACACTGTACATTACACTAAGTGAAAAAACCCAGTCTCGCTACTTAAGGAATTTGTAGTGTAACTGGCAGAATTCTAATTCTGTGTTGTCTGGGTAGGAGAACTACTCGAGGCAAACATGCTTGTACCCTAGAGCTCTTATCAAATAAATGGCATCTGTTATTTCATAAGAAGGGTATTTATCCTTTATAAGAAGGGTGACATCCAGGCAGTTTATCCTCCAGATGGGGATACTTTTTTTTTTTGCTGTGCCATGTGACATGCGGCATCTTAGTTCTTTGATCGGTGATCAAACCAGTGCCCCCTGAAGGGGAAGCTTGGAGCCTTAGCCACTGGACCACCAGGGCAGTCCCTAAACTGAGACACTTTTGTGACTGAAAATGTGTTACTAATAATTACTCCAGGTAAAGAGCTGCAAATCAGTACTGTCCCAGGCAAATTCAGGTCAAAGATCTTTGTGTTTTTGAGGTCCACTCCAATAGTGGTTTTGAATACAGATGGTGAGAAAGGAGCATAACATTTCACCTACTTTTAACCTTTTAAGTGAATTCCCATGGTTTACCTATCAACCACGAGAAATAAAACCTTTATTATCTAAAAAATTAGGAATAACATGCTGGCAAAATATAGGAATTGTGACCTCAGAGCAAGACATTTGTATGTTTATTAGTTGGTTTGCCATAGATAATCTGGATGTGAATTATAGTTGTTCTTAAAACAAATATTCTTTTCACTGCTTCCCTGTGCAGGCAAAAAGCATGGTTAAGTGCAATTAGACCTGACTTATAAAGAGTGTAGAGAAAGCTCCCTATGACTTCCTTTATTTGGATGGTACTATTTTGATTCATCCTGTCTAGCTTGTTGAAAAGTGCTTGTTATTCTTACTAAGTGACTTAAGGGTTTTTAGACATCACTCTTATCCTTGGACCAATAAGGCAGAAGCATGTGAAGAATTCATAGCTTTACTGCAAGTTTTACATGCTGGAAGTGAGGTATATATATCCTACCTTATGGAAGGAGTCTATTTTCTGCTACTGAATCAAGCCTGGGGGCTTTTTGGTCATTGCAGTGAGAGTACTCATGAGTAAATGCAGATGCATTTTAGTGCCCTATAATGTGATTTTAAAAATTGTTCAAACAATCAATATACTGTTGTCATCGCATCTCTTCCAATTTTCCAGTTTAAATTTGACACCATTG
The DNA here is from genome assembly GCF_014754425.2 of Oryx dammah. Lineage (NCBI taxonomy): Eukaryota > Metazoa > Chordata > Mammalia > Artiodactyla > Bovidae > Oryx > Oryx dammah. The sequence goes on from NW_024070211.1 coordinate 83,825,856, forward strand.
TTCTTATTAACAATTAACAAAAGTTTTGGCCCTCAAGTTTCCATTATAAGGGATGCATTCTTGAAGTTATGGTTACATTAAAATTCTTACTACAAGTAAAGCCAGCTAAAAATGTTTACCAACTTGAATTGAGCTCATCATGTTTTGTTTGTTGAATAGTGTTTTGTGATTTTACCAACATAAGAATGAGTCTCCAAACTATTTTTAAAAGTGGAGCTTTTACTCTAAAGAAGTGCTTGCCTCATTTTCTTCGTGCTACTCCAAACAAGATGTTGTTTATTACTTTGAAACACTATATGTAAACCCCAGGAATATGTTAAATATGATTGAAGTCTTGGCTGTCTTTAACAAATTGAAGTTTCCAGAAATTTAGCTGTGTTTAAAAACCAAAGCCATGTTTTCAGGAAAGATTTCTATTTCCAAATATGTGGTTGCCCAAACCTTTTATATTTTCATGTCAAATTCAGCTGCCAAATAACACACACTGTACCTTAGCTATAATAGAAAAACACACATAGACTTCAGATTTTAAAAAGCACTACAAGAACAACTATGATCATATTTCTTGAACGTATGCTATTCATATGCATATAAGTGTGTTTTTTAGAGTAGGCTCTGTAAGACACTGGTCACTTATACTGGTACAAATTGACATACACAGCACAAGATTAGCAGTGTGGAACAGCCGATCTGGGAAAATACAGGAATTCCTAGCCAGACCAAAATATGAGGTCAAGGAAGTCACTTTTATAATAATAGTGGTTATCCGTTTAATGTGTGATCTGGCAGTGATATGATGTTGACCGTAGGCAATTATGCATATTTCTAAACCAGTTGTGATCAAGCCCAGAGTAAGAGAAATCCCTTAGCTTGTGATAAAAGGGTATTTATTGCCCTTCTATTTCCTTCATCTGCTTTACTTAATCATTTATAGAAGACAAATTAATAGTGAAAACCGATTTCATTTTGTCTTTTATTCTGTATTCATTCCTACATGTTAGGGATATCTATTAATATGTACTCTTAATAGTTTTGGCACAAGTTCAACGTCAACGAATGAATGATGCACATGTTTTATCATGTTCTTAAGGGGTGATAATGTGGTTCCCCAGAACGGTGTGTCTTTATTTCTTTGGAGGCAGGGTTCTTCAATATGTGTCATGAGGGATAGAGACCTATCCGTTTTTGTTTTTTTTTTCCTCAGCTGGTGCAATGATGCAAAATTTTTGTTCCATTATAATGCATTTTCTTAGAATGGCATTACCAGGAATAGTATATAGATTAATGCCTGAGAAACTAGCTGATCACATGGGGCTATATTTTCCTTTATCCCTTCAATGTGACGGAAAACTCATATTCTATATTTTCGTATCAATGACAATGTGATGACACAGCAAAGGAGTTATACTGGCTTGTTGCACACATCAACTGTAATCTTCTTTGTGGAAAAATATGTTTATTTTGAACAAGAAAAAAGAAACTTGAGTGTTTCAAGTATCAGGAAGGCTATGTTGGAGAGGATAGTGATTGGCTGTTGTTTGTCTACTCCACGGGCAGAACAAGGAGAAATGGGATTGAATTTTAGTAAAACGGGTTTAAATTAGCCATGCAGAAGCACTTATGTAACACACCACAATGGGTTGCAATGGTTGCCTTCTTTTATTTCCAGGCACTCCATCTGCTGTATTCACCAAGGCTCAGCACAGTGCCTGGCATAGAGAAGGTGCTCAACTAATGTCAAATGAATAAAAAGAAAGAATGAATAAGGGAGATGCTTATAAAAAACATAACTGGGTATTAAAGTTTAACAGTGTCATTGTTTTAGAACATTTGCAGGGAAATCAGAACTGTACCTATTGAAAAATCTCCCTGGAATTTAGAGTGATAACAATATGCCATATTTACCTACTTGTGGGCATGCATGTTAAGTTGCTTCAGTCATGTCCGACTCTTTGCAACCCATGGACTGAACCCCCCAGGCTCCTCTGTCCATGGGATTCTCTAGGCAAGAATATTGGAGTGGGTTGCCATGCCCTCCTCCAGGGGATCTTCCCCACCCAGGGATCAAACCTGAGTCTCTTATCTCTCCTGCAAATTGGCAGGAGGGTTTTTTACCATTAGCACCACCTGGGAAGCCCTATTTACCTACGCAGGTTCCATTTTTTTTTTCTTCAGACGTTTTACTTTTAAAACAGTACAGTATGAAGGATGTGGGGCTGCCATGTACCGCAGTACAGTATGAAGGGAGTGGTGGGCTGGGAGACTTCGGACCCTAGCACAGTTCACTGCTGGTAGGGAGCTGGGGCTATTAGCTGCAGTAGTTGCTTTCAAGAGGCCTCTGAAGATGGAATATTCTGGAGATATTAAAGGTATCCATTGTATCTACTTATTTCTGAAGGGTTTTTCCACTGACTGATTTTGTGTGTGTGTGTGTGAGAGAGAGAGAGAGAGAGAGAGAGAGAGAGAGAGAGAGAGAGAGAGAGGGAATGTGGTCAGTTATTTATTATTCTTTATAACATTCAGCTGGACCTCAAAAGAGGATTTTATTTGAAAGATGTGAAAAAGGACTTAAAACAAGGGGCCAAGTGCAGCCACCAGACACTGAGGAGTTCTGAGTGCTCAGAGAAGGTATCCCTTCCATCCGCATGTGGACTGCTTGCCAGAGGACTGGCCAGTGCCAGATTTTAACTAGAGAAGACCAGTTAGCATTGCACAGTGCCCAACCCCTGGGTTGAGGTTTCAGTGGCTCAGGCTCCAGGGACTTCTGTGCAAGGTTTCTGGTGACGATGGTGTTTGGGGGTGATGTGGGTGGGGCCACTTCATTCAGTAGGAATGGAAGGCACTATAGAGCTTACAAGTTTAATGAAGCTAGGAAAATCATTAAGGCCTGATTACAATTATACTGGGGCTTCCCAGGTGGCACGATAGTAAAGAATATGCCTGCCAATACAGCAGATACAAAAGACGTGGGTTCGATCCCTGGGTTGGGAAGATACCCTGGAGGAGACCATGGCAACCCACTCCAGTATTCTTGTCTGGGAAAATTCTAGAACAGAGGAGCCTGGTGGGCTATAGTCCATGGGGTTGCAAAGAGTTGGACACAACTGAGCACACACACACACAATTATACTGCTTGCAAATTATAAGAAGTACAAAATCCAAACTAATAAATACAAGCAAAATGCAATCTTGTGTCAGCTTCAAAAAGAGAATCATAAAAATGTCATTACATTTGAAAACAATTTTTAGGTTAAACATTTTCACTCTGTAAGCCTTCTTCTATGTGCTTGATGATGGCTTGGAAATAGCTGATTATAAATTTGGCCGATCACAAGAAGCCTAATATTTCAGAAACACAATTATAAAAGTTCCTTCAAAATGTTTACAGCAAAGTGACTGTGCTTAATGTGGTCCATTGAAACCTGTTTGATATAATTGCTCTCTGGAAGTCATGGTACATGCGGTCTGCAGAGCATTTAAATGGCCTCAAATCTGGGAGATTGAGTGGGAAAAAGTGTGAGGTTAGGGGTATATTTTAAAGGGTGCTCAGAGCATATTACATAGATGCCTAGCAATATTTCCTTATAAAGTGAAGTATCCAATGATTCCTTTGCTTTCAATGAAATCTTTTATAGCATGCAGAGAGACAGCTTTGAAAGTGATGGATCTAATCCTTTAGTATATTCTACTTGATAGTCAATCTGGATGAGAAGAAGGTGAGACTTTGACCTCGTGTAAAAAATGCTGTACATCTTGTGATGTGTACTTTTATGTTAAGATGCTTAGATTGGTTTAATCTGTACAGCCAGGACAAGTGCTCATTGTCTTCCAGCTGACTGCACTCCTTTGGTGTAACTTGTGCGTTGGGAAGGGAGATGACAACTCCAGTTTCAGTGAGAGGAGTTGTAAGTGAATGTACAACTCTCTATGGAATAGAGTTATTTCCTAGCATGCTCTGAGCTTTGCTTGATAATGTGAAATGATGATTTTAAAGTATGTTTTATTCCTTACATGACTACACTGTTTGCACATCAACACATAAGAATGCTGGGTGCTTCCATTTCAGGCTGCTCTTAATTATGTTTTTAACATCCTAGAAGGGCTAAACTTGTAATTCAGTGAGTCCTTCAGTGCAGGCCATTAAATTTTATTAATTAATATAGTTGTCTAGTATTTAGATAGAATAAATTGCTCATATTTAATTTTATTATCTTGTCTTCTTAACACATGCTTCTATTACAGACACTCAGGTGTACTTATGTAATAACAGCTTTAAAGTTCGTTTTATCAATGTGTACATATTTGGGATGTAATATTACTATAGTGTTTTTAGCTCTCACACCTCGCTTTTTTTTCTTTCACAGAGCATTATGAAATATTTGTTGCAAGTATTCGCTCTATTCTTGATAGATGAGGCAACTAGAGGCATGCAGTATTGAAACAAATTGCAAAACCACAGTCTTTGGTTAATCCCCAGGGAATGTCTCTTTTCAGATTTCCAAAGGAATGCTCCCACAGCCTTTCATGAAAAAAGTCAGGATGTAGAAGTTTAGTGATTAATTCTCCAGCTCCATGTTTTTCCCTGGGTTAGCCCAATTCAAAGAATCTTTAGGTAGAAGCTAACCCACAAGCCCCATTAGGAAGGGGCAATGTGTGTCTTGCCTACCTGTGTTTCCTGGGTATGTGTGGGTACTCAGTTGCTCAGCCCTGTCTAACTCTTTGCAACCCCATGGACTATAGCCTGCCCAGCTCCTCTGTCCATGGAATTTTCCAGGCAAGAATCCTGGAGTGGGTTGCCATTTTCTCCTCCAGGGGATCATTCTGACCCAGGGATTGAATCTGCATTTCCTGCTTTGATAGGCAGATTCTTTACCATTGAGCCACCTGGGATAACCCATTTCTTGGGTGAAGTTGCTCAGTCGTGTCCAACTCTGTGTGATCTGTGGACTGCAGCCCACCAGGCTCCTCTGTGTATGGGATTCTCCAGGCAAGGGTACTGGAGTAGGTTGCCATTTACTGACTAATAAGCATCTGTTGACTCAGTGAATGAGTGAGTGAATGAATGAATGGGAGCAAAGGCTTCTAACAGGCTTGCCAGTGGCAACTGGGGCTCTCTGGAAAGCTCAGTAACAGTGAGTCTTTATCTGACCAACCACTTGGCACAACCTGGGGGTGCACCACCACCCAAACATCTCTCTTGGCTTTGCCCCATCTGTCTGCCGTGCTCATTTCCTTCAGGGCACCTTGAGGCCCGAGTCTGGTGCACTGACCCCCAATTTTGATCTGGTTCTCTGCATCAGAAGAGGTTAGGAAGTGTGGGTCCTATTCAGATTGGATGAGGTAGGTGAAAGCGTTCTAAATGCCTCCCAGGTCACGATGGGTTGGGTGCTACAGCAAAGGCGTAGAGGAAGTTCACCTTAGAGCTGTCTGTGCGGGACTTCCGCCTCGGGTCTGCGTGGTTCATCACCCCTCCGCTTCAGCACCGTCCTCTCTTTCCTTTGGACGTTTCCCGGAGACAACTAGCATGCTGTCTCCCCAGAACTCCCATGGCTGCATTCTGCCGGGTGCAATGCTGATGAACGAAGGAGGGTGAGGAAACAGCCCTCCGCGGTACCTCGTGTTGTGTCCAGGGAGCACACAGCTGAGGTTACTTACTGTCTTCTGGTCTCTAACGTGCCTTCCCCAGGAGGGGCACACGGACAAATTCCTCCATGGTCTCATAACCAGGAGTAATTGTGTCTCTCCTGAGCAAATGGCTTCTTCTTTGTTTTAGGGACACTGCAATTCATGTCATGGATCATGTTTCTCTCTTTATGTAGCCTGTCTGAAAGCTCAAATTCAAATTTACAGCCTACCTTGGGCAAGTATGTAAGATTTTCTTGCAAGAATTTTGTCTCTCTTAATTTCAGTGTGCTTTTCCTTAGACTCATTTTACTCATCTATTTTAAATTTCCTCTGTCTTATTGTAGTAAATGCATTTTTGTTTCTTTGTATTTTGTTGTTCACTTTGTAAGTAAACCAAGTTAAATTCTTTTGAGGAAAAAAAACTAGGGTGTAAAGAAACAACAATAATGACCAGTGTGTTCATGTAACACCTTTTAGTTTTTTTAAATTCTCTAGGCCTGAATTTCATACCTTTCCTCCTCTAATCTCAACATCAATCCACGGCTGTCTAGTGTCATAATCCATTCTGTATATTTTTAAAGGAATTTGACCATTATATTAAAAGTAAGATATTTACAGCTGATCCCTACAGCTGTTCCTTTCTAGCCATGTGACTTTAGCTAAATTATTTAATCTTTTTCATTTGTAAGAAGAGTAATAATGTTTTGTGAGAAGGTTGTGAGGATTATGTGAAATACACTTTGTAAAGTATCTAGTAACTTCTTTGACACATAGTAAGCCTTTGTTTAAAACAGTCTCATAAATGCACTGGACTTGGAGTGAGTATAACTGCTTCTTCACTCAGTAGCTTATGACTCTGGGCAAATCATTTTACTTCTTTGGATCATGTTTTAATCATATGTGATTTTATGGCATAGCTTAGAGAATCCTTATGGTTCTGGTTTTGCTGTTATTCTTGGCTTCTAAAGTTGGCTCTAAGTAACCTGTGAGAGTATGCCTCCATTCTGTCCTCCCTAGAAATGGTATGGATATATTCACCTGGGCAAAGAGATGTCTGGGGAAAAGGGATGCAGATCTGAAGTAGGGAAATGGAATGGTCCATTGTGCTGGTCTTTATTTCTTCACTGGTGTTGATTACGGTATTTGCAAGGGCAGGGTCTTCTGGAATACTGTGAATTACTAATGATTATAGTCCTGAATTCAAGTGGATTTCAAAATACCTGGCATTATGGATGCTACTCTCTGTAGTGAATAGTCTATCACCCAGTTGCTTGGTGAATACATGGAGAGGCAACAGTGGAACGAAGGGAGCTGCTGGTCAATGACCATGTTGGCTAATGAACACATTTGGTTCAATCATGGAGTCAATCAAAACAAGTGTCTGTGTCCAAGATATGGTTTCTACTCAGGCACTGTTGGGCAATAGGAGGTCTCAAAAGCAAGAGGAAACTCATTTATCAAGAAGATAAATAAGAGTTTGTAATAGATGATATAGAAGAACAATCTACACTGAAATGAAGCTATACTCTTAGCAATTCATCAAGATGCATGGGGCCTTTGTGGTTAAGAGCACAGAATTCTTTAGTGTGTGGTTTTGTCCATGTTACTTGACCTCTCAAAGCCTCAGTTTCCTCATATCTCAGAGGAATATTGATACTCACTTTATATGATTGTTCTAAAGAGATAATATAAATGCCAAGATATGTTACTCATGGGTAACTATTATTAAAACTATAAGTACCGTTACAAATTTCAGATTTACACTGGACTTCAAGGCATTCCTACTCCTAATCTAGTAACCTATGCACATTACAAGAATAAAAAATGTTAAAAAACAAACCATTAGGTGAACAGATGATTGGAGTAGAGTGCATATACAGAGAAAAAATTTCTAATAAATGTTTGAATCTGTGTACCATTTCCATTAGTTTTGTCCCTGAGACCTCACTTTAAAGGGTCACCATCTACTTTTGCTTTTGATTGATTTCATTCTGTGTGTATGATTTGGGATTATAAAGATACTAGTTTCCATGAACTTCCCCCATTACTCCATAATCCCATTCTGTCTACTTCTTTTGAAGCTTTCTTGTCTCCTAACTTCATGTGGAATAAATGCAGATTTGCTCAGCTTGTTTGAAGAAAGCATTATGACCCTGAATCCTGAGAAGTCTTTATTTTAGAACATAACTTTAAAGTGGTAAGAAACAAGTTAACCCTGAAGAAAGTGAGTGTTAAGAGACTGTAGAATTACTGTTACAAAAACAGAGAAACCACTGAAAACTAGTCTGGTTTGGGTTCAAGTATTTTTGTCTTAACTTTTGCTTGGTCCCCTGAAAACTCAGTGAAATTTTGAGATTCTAAGTGGTGACAATGTGTGGTGGTTACAGCCTGAGAACAGAGCACCTGGGAGTGGTGGTTTTCTTGTGTTTCACTGTTTGAATCTTTCAGAAGAGAAGTGAAATTCTACAATCTGAGTTTCATTGATTTATTTAATTTTGACCTGCATTTTTATGTACAGCTTCTCCTATGTTAAGTCATATGCTGGGCCATTTAAATTTGAAAATTTATGGATAATTTTTCAGGCAGTCTTTTAATAGAAGTCAGAACTGAAATCTATGATTCTGGCTGCCTACCACTTAAAAATCAGGATACCCTTAATTCAGTTTTGAAAAGATGTTCCATATTTATTGGTTGATTATTAAAGTAGTGTACTGGTTTTTATAAGTAAGTTCTCTACATTAATCTTAAATTTAAAACCTTTTAAATTGTGGTTAAAAAACACAACATAAAATTTGCCATCTTCACCATTGTGTATTCAGTTCTATAGTGGTGAGCATTTTCACACTGTTGTGAAACAGAGCTCCAGAACTTTTCATCTTGCAAAACTGAAACTTTAGACCCATTAAATAATAACTCCTCATTTCCTCCTCCCCAACCCCTGATCAGTTCAGGTTTCAAGTGGGATATTTATGAAAGTTAAAGTGTTAATCACTCAGTCATGTCCAACTCTTTGCAATTCTGTGGGCTATAGCCTGCCAGGCATCTCTGTCCATGTAATTCTCCAGGCAAGAGTACTAGAATGGGTAGTCATTCTCTTTTTCATAGATCTTCCTGATCCAGGAACTGATCATGGATCTCCTGCATTGCAGGCAGATTCTTAACTGTCTGAGCTACCAGGGAATATGTTTTGTGATTGGGTGAATTGCCAATTGTAGGGTACTGTGTGTTTGCTTGAAAGTATGGGCAAGAGGCAGGCATGAGTGTTTTTAGCAGGTACTGATATCTCAGTGCCTTCATTTAATGTTCAGGGTCCCAGATGGGAAATTAACATCATGGAAGAGGTTTAAGTGAAAAAAACTTAAAGGGTGAGTGAGGTTCTGAGACCTTGGTACAGAGCCCCTCCACTTATTTAAAAAGTTAAGATGCTGAGATCAATTCATCTCATTGGCCATGTACCATTACTACCTTCATAGCTATCATATACTAATATGCTGGGTGAAATAATGGCAGGATAATAATGGTGATGAAGGTGTTGATATGACAGTGTTAATGACAATATTGATTGCTCAGATTCATGGATGTTTCATCTGTCAGATCTCTTCCCTGATAATGTTACAAAGTTTGGAAACTGTGTTTGATGATACTCCTTTAGCCTCTGCATAGTTAAATTTATAGACCTCATGATCTGGAGTTACTTTAAGACTTGGTTCTTGAGGGTTTCAAGCACATTTTACATTAAACAAATTTTTAATGAGTCAACCTGGGAATTTAATTATCATTTATAAATTTGTTTCCTTGCTAAAAATGCATTTTGAGTCCAAAACAATAAATTAAAAATTTTAAGGAACTTATCCTTTAAAGTATCTCAACTTGTTCTTATAATTTTATATCAGCATTTAATCAAATATTTTAATTTGGTTTTGGAATAAAAGCTATAGCTTAATTTTAATAATGGAGAACATTAGGATAGCTAAAAATGAACAACATTGCATATATTAAGTTCTTTCAGTTAATTAAATGCAGTCATTTATATTTAGTTTTTGACTGAAATATAGGGTAAGAGTTTTTAAGCTTCAGTCAAATTTTTTAACAATACTTTTCTTATTTTGATACTACTATCAATTTTCACATCTCTCAACTCACATATTTTGTTTACTCTTGACTAATTCTGAGTGGTAGGGAGAGTTAAACTAAAATTAAAAGTGTGTTTCAAGTAGTCTACAAATTAGTTGATCCAAGCACAGATAATCAAGTATGGAAGGTGTTAGTACTACTTAGACAGTGATGGGCTACAGGAAAATAGAATGAGAGAAATATGCAGTTGTAGTGAGTTTATTTAACTGAATCTGGGTGGCAGCATGCCCCTGAGAATTTTTTCTAAGGTCTTTTCGGTGGTGGAGTATCTAATAGAGATAACCCCAGTATTAATTATAACATTGGCATCTGAAAAAATGTATCTACATGTTTTACGATGTTCATTACTTGGATTGATGAGCTGATTTAGCGGATTTAAGCCTGGGTTCTTTTCTTTTCTTGAAGCCTCATCTGATTCTCTCTCTGTTGATAAGGACACCCTTCCTGGTTAGAGGAAGACCATTTTTAAGACAAAATAATATGGATGACTACAGTTCTCTGCTAGCACCTACACCAGAGTTAATATGGTGAGGGTACTGAGATCAGAACCATCATCTACAACTTGGCAACATTAAACAATATGGAAAGGGTCCAGGGATAAAAGTAGAAGCAGCACCAGATTAGAACCTACCTTGTGGATAGTTTAAGGAAACAATAGTATTAATATTTACAATACTTACCAATAATGGAATGTTTTCCATGTGCCATATGCTGTATACATCATTTTGTTTAACCTTTACAAAACTTTGTAAGGTAAATCTTCTGATGAATCCCATTTGGAGATTAAAAAAATCTCCAGAGATTTAGAAGTTAAATCATGTTTCTCCAGCTGGTACAAGTGGTAAAAGATCTGGGATTCACCCAAAGATTGCCTGACCCAAACACAAATATGTCAATTTTCCTGCTAGTGGTTGGGGGAGGGATTTGAGACTCAATTGCTGTTCTTTGGGTGACCATTTTGCCTAGTTATTGCCCATCAGTTAAACTTGAAGTCCTTTACAAAGTTCTCCTTTGTTCTGCTTCCTTCCTCTTTTTTACGTCTGGTTATTTTCTTCCCTCTTCTCATATCACTCTCAGATTGGATGCAGAGGTCGTGGTTCCTGCTCATTCTCTTCCCTCACTGCAAAACCTGGATTAATTAGGACAGAGGAGCCAGAAATATGGTGACCAGTCAGTTTTTCTTTCTATGCACTTTAGCCCAATTCTCAGAATGAATTTAGATTAGGCATACTCAAGGATATCCATGAGTAATAACTATAAGCTTTGTCATAGATAACTGTATTGGGTGTGTTTAAATGTACAACTCTGTTTTTCTATTATGATGTGATATTTCATGTTGACTTGTCAAACTGAAAAATACCCATATTGATTTTGCAGAAAGCTTCACATGTGAGATAAATGCACTCAGAGACTCCTCACAAGTAGCTCTTTGGAGCTTCAGATGTGAAATGGATCATTCCTCAATCTGTAATAGACCCTTCTGTGAAGCTCTTCAATCAAACCTGAGAATTCAAGGGGAAATTGAGGGGAGGATGAGAAACCCCTACAGGGGGATTTGAGTGAAGTAGTTGAGAGAAAACCTGGAGTGTTTGCTGCATCTTTTTTTCAGTTCTTTTCTTGAGCATGTAGGAAGACTGTCAATCACTGTGCAACCTTACGTGCTATATGTGCGTTGTACCTGGGTACAGCGAGACAAGCTATAGAGGACTCCCGCTACGCAGGCACCTTTGATTCTTTTCCACTGGTCGTTTTTCCTGACAGCCTTCAGGTTATTTTTAAAGTGGCTATTTTAATATAGATTTATTATTTTATTATTAGATGTTCTCTTTCCATGAGATTATTTATATTATTAGTTGATAAGATGAATTTTTTTTTATCTTTTGAGAAAAGCATAAACAATCTTTTAAGAAAGTTAGTGAAGAATGATAACTAGTTGGAAGAATTGTCATATTTTGTTAAGTGATGATCCTGGTACGTACATCTTATTTAGAACTCATGTTTGTAGATCATGTAATGACTTTTAATTAGTTTGTTTTCAGTAAAGCAAGAAGACAGATTTACCCCTACTAAGGGAAACAGCATTGCTCTGAAATTAATTTTTATGTCACAATTTTTATTTATTTGGGGGCACATTTTCAATTGGATATTTCTAGGTTAATGAAAAGAAACTCTAGAATTTTCAGTGGGCTATTTAGTTTGGGGGAACAGTTAATCCTGACACCAAACTGAGTAATAAAACCTGTGCTTTGGAATTTATGCTCAAATATAGAATATGTTTGATAATAGTTTTTGGTGCTGAAGCTGCTGTGAAATGATTGCTATCCCCTATCTGTGTCATAATTTCTCAAAGCCATGGAGATGGTGTTGTTTGTAAAGCTTGAATATTAGTATAATCTTAAGAGCATATTAATTGCCCGGGAGGCTTACGTATTTGTTCTTCGCATGTGATTAAAGATCATGGCAGCTTATACAGCATAATTTTAGAGATGGAGAAAATGACTATTGTAATACTTGCTACTCTCAGTTTCCTCTACAGCAATGCCCTTACACCTTTCTTTTTCAGGCGTTTTGTAGCATCCTAAACAGAAGGATATTGAAGGGAGCTGATTCTGCTTTGATCCTTGTGCTTGTTGTCAAAGCGCTTGGGATTGAAGAGACTGTTGGCTACAATTGACTGTGACAATTAGGAGATGATCAGAGCCCTAGAGTGGAGCACTTAAAGGGTAATTTACATGTCAGTTTGTCGAATAAAAAAAAAGAAGATATTCAGCTAAGATTTTTTTCCCCTCAGAGCCTTGTAAACTGCAATTTGTGCTCTGGTAAGAAAAACCTGGCAGAGGACTTAGGATAGCCATTACCATTTGAAAAGAAGCAATCATAAGGCCGCTGCTGAGCCCTTTGTCCACTAAAAATGCTGATTTGCAGGCAGTGAGTGAAAAAGTGGAACCGTCCCTAAATAAAACCTAGAGCTAGGTAACTACCCCCCACCCCCATGCCTGGTGGTTTTTTAATGCTGGTTAAAGGTGCTTTTTAAAAAACATATCTTAAATCCTACAGTTACTATCATTATAACATTGTTATTGGTCCAGAATGTTCTTTCCTAAAAAAATAATAAAAGGATGCATTGAGAAAGTGGTAGGTGAAACACACGCCAACAGTCAATTGAAAGGGTAAAACTGGCTATCAGTGGTATCTTATTCTTTTCCCTTTTGTACATCATCACAGTTTTCCTCTAGTCATCTTTTGCACTAGGCTGTTTTCCCCCTACTGTATCAATGTGCTCCTAGATTTTTCCCATTGTTTATTTACACTCCAGTTTTAAAGTGGGAACTGTATTTCTAACCTCCACATATTTAGCCTATTTAGGTGTACTTGGCTAAAAAGTAATGTAGTTTCAATCTATGATTTGCTATCCTCATGTGGTCATCTCTGTACGTTTTTATTAGGTAATCCATATAAAAAGTAAACAAAAATAGCTAAAAAATTAAAAAAAAGATAATTGCTCGTAAATATATGGTGATCCATTTAATCGTCAAATAGAATTTAAAAAATTAGTAATTTCAAAAGCTTTTTTGTCCCCCCACTGGAAATCATTAATAATTAAAGAACAATACTAATTATAGTTTCAAGATTTTCATTTGGATAATTGTCGGAAGAAAAAAGTCAATCAATATAACCATCCTATCCAGACATTTAAATTTGGTCTGTGTATTTATTTCAGATACATATTAACTTTCGATGGCAGATACATTTTATATTCCATTTTTTGGATACTTGGCTATAGTGAAGGGCATTTGCAGAAAATCAGCACAGTTAGAAATGAATTTGTCTTTATCATAAAACACTAGCCTTTAGTGATGAGAGCTAAGAGTATGCCCTTAAAAAGTCAGTTTTCAGTATCGAATTGCTGTTCTGGACACTATACGTTGAGTTGTAAGACTGCCGTTACTTTAAAGACATTCACTACTTTCAAACAAGAGGGCTTTATTTCTCTTCCTTTAGAGTAATATCTTAACAACAATAAACGGGTTTTTTTTCAAGAGATACCTTATGAAAGGAGTCACATTATACTTTTTTGGAGTTTCTAAAAATCACAATAGTCAACGGTGGAGAGAAATCGTACTTGGTAGGTGGAGTCAGTGCCTCCTGACTGCTTTGCAAGTGCCCCTTTGATTCTTTGAAAAGTTTGTCAACTCTAGTTTTCCTGTGTGCATGGTCCCTTTTGCAAAGAACACAGTAGCAAGAGAAAATAAAAATGAATAAGTGCGTAGGTTATTAACTGCAAAAAGGATAATGAGACAGGGAGTCAGGCTGGGCTTCCTTAGCATGCCTCTGGAGAAGGCAAGCAATGGTAAATCTGTATCAAAAATCTGGCACAGCAGGAGGTGTTCATCTCCCAGGTAATGGGTAAATGATGAGCAGATGAGCCATCCTCGTATTGATTTAAGCATTTTGTTCCAGGCAGTCACCATTAACTTTGATTTGTTTTTACTTTCCTCATAGGTTTGCATTAAAAACACTCTTGAAGCACTAATTGTATAAAATTCTGGTAACTGCACATTCTCTTTTTAGAGAGGTAATGAGTGAATGAATGAAAAGGCAGGGATGATTTACCAATCTAAGCCAGTACTGTCAGAACATTTCTATTTGACTGAAATTGTTTTGGAAGGTGAGCTGGAACAAGAGTCCTGCAACTAAAATGAAGTGACTGCATGTGGTTCTTGGAGGCTTCCCTTCATCGAAGAAGTCCATAGAACTGTTCAGAGGCTTACACGTTGATTTAAATTTTAGTTATGAGAGAATGTTTAGGTGAATCCAAAGAAAACCTTTTAAAGTATGCATATTTGACTCTTAACAAGTAAATAGGAGTCTTTGAGAACTCATTTGGAATTACTTGAAATGAGTTTTCCTATCACCATCATGCTGTTTTTTTCAACATACAAATTGCCATGTTGTGACAAAATAAATTATTGAAATGATTTGGAAAGTTTTTGGAAATGTACCCAAGAAAGCAGTATGTAAATTGTCTGAGTTAATACACATGTCAATTTATCAAAATGCTGCTACTGGAAACTCCTAAAACCTTTAGCACAACATTCCAGAACATTTACTGTCTTGTTTTAAGGAGCAGCTCTTTCTTGGTACTTCTTTGAAGGTGGCCCTACAGATACTTAGGTTAAGCACATAACATTAACGGATTCCTAAGTTTGAATTTCTGGTGAACACTGATGAATTTTTTAGTTGTGTCCCATCACTGTTTGCATTTTATCTGGCAACCCTAGGTGGCACCCTGATTAGACAGACATTGCAATCATGCATTGAATGGACAATTTAATTATTTATAAAATAGAAATTGTCATTTATGAATCATTTTACCTTTCACTGTCAGAATAGGCCAACAAACTTGCTTCTTCAAATAGAAACCAAAGGACTTTTGAACTCATCAAGGGTGAGTTTGTAATATCCCCTGTCATTTTCCTAGGGAGCTGTGCAACTCATCATTTTAAGCGTATAGTCATTTCTGTCTAATATAATGGAGACTTCAGAGAAGGTGGCTCAGGAGGCTGGCTTACCTACATGGATCAGGCTCTAACAGAATGATGCCATGAGGACATATTTCTGTGAAGCTGGATCTTTTCTTTCGTGGTAGCATTGTGACTACATATACATGCTCATATGTTACCTATCCGCTGGGTTGGTCCTCATCAAGGATCCTTCTGCCCAGTGTCATTTGAGCCGATAGATTGAGACTGAGTTTTTCCTTGGATGAGAGAATGGAAAGATGTAGCTCTCACTCTAGGGCACACACTTTCCCTTTCTGGTCTCGGGCAGGTGCGGTTCTCTCAGCCGGAGGGGAGGGGCTGCGTTCTCGCAGGACTGGCCCCCCTGTGCTGCTGGCGCTCCTAATGGTGTGCTGAGCGCAGTGTCTCTGCACAGGGCCCTGGGTCACCATCTCGAGCTGATGTCTTGTGCAGCTCCTGCAAACAGTCCTGAAGTGAGGTGTCTGGTGTAGCTGTTCACTCTGTGAACTCCGGTCTGAAGGGCCCTGGTTAAGGCTTCTGCACTCAGCCCCCTGTGAGTAAGTGAAACTAGACTATGGACAAAGGAAAGAAAAATGTTAGACTTGACTTTATTACTCTCAATTTTTATTTCTTGGTGACACATATGTATGTAAATATGTTGTTGTTTAGTCACTAAGTTGTGTCTGACTCTTTGCCACCCCATGGACTGTAGCACGCCAGGCTCCTCTGTCCTTCATTATCTCCCAGAGTTTGCTCAAACTCATGTCCACTGAGTCAGTGATGTTATCTAGCCGTCTCATCCTCGGTCGCCCACTTCTCTTGCCCTCCATCTTTCCCAGCATCTGGGTCTTCTTCAGTGAGTTGGCTCTTCCCATCAAAGTCCTGCCTCCTAATATCGTCACATTAGGGATTAGTATTTTAACATAAGAGTTTTGGGAGGGACAGAAACATTCAGTGCATAACAACTTCTCACTGTCTTAATGCTTTTTACGGTCTGTCAGAAGGACTGTTTGTACAAGTTAAGTTTGGAGCCCTGTTTCCGCTACCCCTGAAGATCCCTCAATTCAACTGTTGCTTCAGTGGTTAAGTCCTCACAAGCCCAGATCTCCAGAACTTTGAGTCTTCCCAATTTCTGCCTCAGAGCCTTCTCTAGAACTGCAGAACCCCCCTCAGTGCTTCCTCCAGCTTGCTGTGGAAATGTGAGGGAGTTCACACCCTCAAGGGCAGCCCTAAACCAGGGGGAGACAGAAGTCTGTGGAAAAATGCTGCAGCCACCTCTCTTTTAAACAGGCAGTTCTGAGAGGCACTCAGCTTGTCAGAAGTTCTGTCTTCAACCGCAGGGATCATATGTTCCCTCATGGCACAGTTTTCCTGGTTTTCCCTCAACCCTGCTTCATTCTGTCCATTTCCTCATCATTTCTAGAGATAAACAACACACATCCAGTTTCTTGTCTCAAGGTCTGACTTCAGGAAAACTCTAAGACACTCCTGATGCTTCTTTCCTCGCAGCACCCCAGTTCTCCCCTTGCTCTGGGTTCAGATATTTGCTTCTTTTGGTTCCATCAAGGCTTCCTTTCCTTATTTTCAGAGGAAGACAGTTCTGCCACTGTGCCTACTAAACTGAGTCATGCTGATTACCAGACACACATGCACATTTAACTCACTGGAATGAACCCTCCTTTACAATAAAAACTACTTTTTACAAAAAACTCTACATGTGAGGATGCATGCTGATAGACCCATGAATACTGTTTCATTTAGTCCTCATCATGCCACCAAGAAAGAACTGGCATTTCTATCTTACAAATGAAGAAACTGAGGCTAAGAAAAATTAATGGATTTCTTTCAAGACCACAAAGAAGCTAGTAAGTGGTAGAATAAGCATTTGGTTGTGATCTGACTACAAAGCCCATTTCTTCTTCTAATTGAGGTATAATTGACATACAACATTTTCTTGGTTTCAGGTGTACAACATAGCAGCTTGACACTAAGTACACTGCGAAATGACAGTACACTGACTAGTCACTATCAGTCACCCTAAAAACTAACAAATTTTTTTTCTTATGATGAGAACTGGCAAGTTATGCTGTCTCAGCAACCTTCGACTATGCACTAAAGCACTGTTGACTGTAGTCACCATGGTACACACTACATCTCTGTGAGTGTTCATTTCACAACTGGAAGTCTACACCTCTAACCTCCATTACTCACATTTCCCACCTCTAACATCCCTCCTGTCTGTCAGTCACCACTCTGTTCTCCATATCTGTGGGCTTTGTTTTGTTTGTCCATTTGCTTTGCATTTTATATTCCACATGAAAGTGGGATCATACAGTATTTGTCTTTCTCTGATGTATTTCACTTAGCATAGTACCCTCAAGGTAGATTTCATTCTTTTTTTCTGGCTGAGTAGTATTCTATTCTGTATGTATATGTACAGGCACATCTTTAACCAGTCATCCTTTGATGGATTCTTAGGTTGTTTCTTGTATCTTGGCTACTGTGACTATAGCTGCAGTGAATGGATATGTCTTTTCTAAGTAATGAGGCAGTGACTATAGCGGTCTATATATCTTTTTCAATTACTTTGTTTTCCCTGGGTAAACACTCAGAAGTGAAATTGTTGTATTGTGTTGTAGTTCTATTTTTAATTTCTTGAGAAGCCTTCATACTGTTTTCATAATGGCTGTACCAATTTACATTGCCACAACACTGCCCAAGATATCCCTTTTCACCACATGCTTGCTAACACTTGTTATTCCTTTTCTTTCTTTGAGAATAGTCATTCTAATCAGTGGGATGTGATATTTAATTGTGGTTTTAAATTATATTTTCTTTTGATTAGTGATATTAAACATCTTTTCATGTGTCTGTTGGCCATCTTAATGTTTTTGAAAAAATTTCTATTCAGATTTTCTGCCTAGTTTTTAACTGGATTATTTTTTGCTGTTGAGTTATTGAGTTCTTTATACATTTTTATATTAAACCCCCTATCAGATATGTTCAGTTCAGTTCAGTTCAGTCGCTCAGTCATGTCCGACTCTTTGCGATCCCATGAATCAGAGCACGCCAGGCCTCCCTGTCCATCACCATCTCCCGGAGTTCACTCAGACTCACGTCTGTTGAGTCCGTGATGCCATCCAGCCATCTCATCCTCGGTCATCCCCTTCTCCTCCTGCCCCCAGTCCCTCCCAGCATCAGAGTCTTTTCCGATGAGTCAACTCTTTGCATGAGGTGTCCAAAGTACTGGAGCTTCAGCTTTAGCATCATTCCTTCCAAAGAAATCCCAGGGTTGATCTCCTTCAGAATGGACTGGTTGGATCTCCTTGCAGTCCAAGGGACTCTCAAGAGTCTTCTCCAACACCACAGTTCAAAAGCATCAATTCTTCAGCGATCAGCTTTCTTCACAGTCCGACTCTCACATCCATACATGACCGCAGGAAAAACCATAGCCTTGACCAGACAAATATTTTCTCTCATTTCATTCAAATATTCTCTCAAATTTTGTTTTGTTGATAGTTTTATTTGCTGTGCAAAATCTTTTTAGTTTGATATGTTCTACCTGTTTATTTTTGCTTTTATTTCTTTTACTTTTGGAGTCATATCCTAAAAACACTGCTAAGACCTATGTCAAGGAGCTTACCATCTATGTTTTCTTCTAGAGATTTTGTGGTTTAAGTTCTTGCATTCAAGTTTTTAATTCATTTTTGGAGTTAATTTTTTGATGTAAGATAGTATTGTTGTTCATGTGGCTGTCCAGTTTTCCTAACACTATTTATTAAAGGATTGTCCTTTCCCCATTGTATATTACTGCCTCCTTTGTCTAAAATTCATTGCCTATATATGTATAGATTTATTTCTGTGCTCACTATTCTGCTCCAATGGTTTTTGTGCCTGTTTTTAATGCCAACACTGTACCATTTTGATTACTGTAGCTTTGAAATATAGTTTGAAATCAGGGCCTATGACATCTGCAGTTTTGTTCTTCTTCCTTGAGAATGCTTTGGTTATTCAGGATCTTTTGTGGTTTCATACAAATTCTAGGATTGCTTGTTCTGTTTCTGTGAAAATTGCCATTGGGATTTTTACAAGGATTCTACTGAATCTGTAGATTGCTATGGGTAATATGGGTATTTTCACAATATTAATTCTTTTAATTCATAAGCACAAAATATATTTTCATTAATTTGTGTCTTTTTCAGTTTCTTTCATCAATGTCTTATAGATTTCAGTCACAGGTGTTTTACCACCTTGGTTAAATTTGTTCCTAGGTATTTAATTCTTTTTGATGCAATTATAAATGGAATTGTTTTCTTAATTTCTCATTTTGATAGTTTCTTGCTAGTGTATAGAAATGCACCAGAGTTTTGTATGTTGATTTTGTACCCTAAAAATTTACTGAATTTGTTTATATGCTCTAACAGTTTTTATTTATTGTTTTGGTGAAATCTTTAGGATTTTCTACATATAAAATCATATCTTGTGCAAATAGTGACAGTTTTACTTCTTCCTTTCCAATATAGGTGGATTTAATTTCTTTTTTTTCCTAATTACTCTGGCTGGGACTTCCGATACTATGTTGAATGAAGTGGCATGAATGGGCATCCTTTCTCTTGTTCACGATCTTAGAGGAAAAGCTTTCAGCTTTTAACTCTTGAGTATGATGTTACTGGTGGGCCTGTCATATATGACCTTTATAATGTTAAGGTACATTCCCTTTATGCCTACTTTATTGAGAGTTTTTATATAAAGGATGTTGAATATTACCAAATGCTTCTTCCTGCATCTATTGAGATGATCACATGATTTTTATTGTTCATTTTGTTAATGTGGAGTATCACTTTGATTGATTTGCTAATATTGAACCACTCTTGCATCCTGGATTAATCCCACTTGGTGATGGTGTGTGATCAATTTAATATACTGTTGAATTCGGTTTACTAATATTTTGTTGAAAATTTTTGCATCTATGTTCATCAGGGATATCAGCCTTTAATATTCTTTCTTCTTTTTTTTTAATGTGGTGTTTTCATTTGGTTTTTGAATCAGGGTGAAAATAATCTCATAAAATGATTTCAGAAGTGTTCTCTCCTCTTCAGTTTTTTGGAAGGCTTTGAGAAAGAGAAGTATTAAATCTTTAAGTATTTGATAGAATTCGCCACTGAAGCCATTTGGTCCTGTACTTTTGCTTTTGGGGAGGTTTTAAATTACTGATTCCTTACTAGAAATTGGTCTACTCAGATTTTCTATTTCTTTCTCATTCAGTCTTGGAAGATTCTAGGTATTTATTCATCTTTTTAGGTTGCCCAATTTATTGGTATATAATTGTTCATAGTAGTCTCTTGTGATCCTTTGTATTTCTGTGATATTGGTTGTAATTTTTCCTCTCTCTTTTCTGATTTTGTTTATTTGAGCCCTCTTTCTATTTTCTTGGTGACTCTAGCTAGAATTTTGTTAATTTTGTTTACTTTTTCAAAGAACCAGCTCTTAACTTCATTGATCTTTTCTGTCATCTTTTTAAACTCTATTTGTGCTCTGATCTTTGTTTTTGTTTGCTTCTACTAAATTTGTGCTTTGTTTCTTCTTTTTCTACTTCCTTTAGGTGGAGAGTTAGATTATTTATTTGAGATTTTTCTTTTTTCTTGAGGTAAGCCTGTGTTGCTATCAACTTTCTCTTAAAGCTACTTTTAATTCATCCCATAAAATTTTGGTAAGTTGTATTTCCATTATTTGTTTCAAGTATTTAAAAAAATTTCTCCTTTAATTTCTTCATTGACCCATTGGTTGTTCAGTAGCTTGTTGTTTATTTATTTATTTATTAATATTTATTTATTTTTTATTTTACTTTACAATTCTGTATTGGTTTTGCCATACATTGACATGAATCCACCACGGGTGTACATGCGTTCCCAAACATGAACCCCCCTCCCACCCTCCTCCCCACAACATCTCTCTGGTCATCCCCGTGTATCAGCCCCAAGCATGCCGTATCCTGCATTGGACTAGCTTGTTGTTTAATATCTACATATTTTTGGTTTTTCCAGTAATTGATGTAATTGTAATTGATTTCTAGTTTTATATTATTGTGGTCAGAAAAGATGCTTGATGTGATTTTAATCTTCTTGAATTTATTGAAATTTATATATTAGGCTATTTTGTGGCCTAACATATGATCTACCTTGGAGAATGTTTCATGTGCATATGAGAAGAATGTGATTTCTGCTGCTTTCGGAATGTTCCTCATATATGTATTTCTGTATATAGCTATAAAGTCTGTCTCGTCTAATATGTTGTTTAAGGCTGATATTTCTTTATTGCTTTACTATTGGGTGATTTGCTCATTGATTTAAATGGGATATTAAAGTCTTCTGCTATTATTGTATTTCTATTAATTTCTCCTTCAGGTCTGTTAATATTTAGTTTATAAATTTAGGTGCTCCTATGGATACATATGCTCCTAGGATGCATAAATATTTTCAGTTGTTATATCCTCTTGCTGGTATCATTATGGGTTTCATATACCCTTCTTTATCTTTTATTACAGACTTTGTTTTAATATCTATTTTGTGTAATACAGTATAGCTGCTGAAGCTTTCTTTTGGTTTCCACTTGTGTGGAAAATCTTTGTCCATTTCTTCACTTTTAGTCCATTTGTGTTCTTCTCTCTGAAGTGAGTCTTTTGTAGGCAGCATACATAAGGTCCTATTTTTTAAAATCCATTCAGCCACTCTATGTCTTTTTTTTTTAAGTTCAGCCACTCTATGTCTTTTTTTTTTTTAAGTCTTTATTGAATTTATTACAATATTGCTTTTTGGTTTTTTTGGCCACAAGTTATGTGGGATGTTAGCTCCCTGACCAGGGATTGAACTCGCACCCCTTGCAATGGAAGGTGAATTCTTAACACCAGGGAAGTCCCTATGTCTTTTGATTGGAGACCACCAGGGAAGTCCCTATGTCTTTTGATTGAAGAATTTAGTCCATTTACATTTAAAGTGATTACTGATAGTACATACTGATTGCCGTTTTGTTAATTGTGTTCTGGCTGTTTTGTATTTCCTGTCATTTCATTTTTTCTTCTCTTACTATTCTCCCTTATATTTTGATGACTTTCTTTAGTGTTATGCTTAGGTATTTTTCTTAATATCTATTGTGTATCTACTTTAGTTTTCTGTTTCATGGTTACCATGAGGTTCACATATAGTAGCCTATATATATAAATTATAATCTATTTTAAATTGGTAGCAGTATAAGTCAGAATGAATTTGTAACTCTATACTTTTACCAATCCCTTCCATGTTTTGTTTTTGATGTTACATTTTACATAAATTTATTTTGTATATCCATTAACTGATTATTGTAGTTATAGTGATTTTTATTCTTTTTGTCTTTTAACCTTCATGCTAGCTTTCAGTTCAGTTCAGTTGCTCAGTTGTGTCTGACTCTTTGTGACCCCATGAACTGCAGCACGCCAGGCTTAACTGTCCATCACCAGCTCCCAGAGTTTACCCAAACTCATGCCCATTGAGTTGGTGATGCCATCCAACCATCTCATCCTCTCTTGTCCCCTTTTCCTCCTGCTCTCAATCTTCCCCAGCATCAGGGTCTTTTCAAATGAGTCAGTTCTTCACATCAGGTGGCCAAAGTATTGGAGTTTCAGCTTCAACATCAGTCCTTCCAATGAACACCCAGGACTGATCTCATTTAGGATGGACTGGTTGGATCTCCTTGCAGTCCAAGGGACTCTCAAGTCTTTTCCAACACTACAGTTCAAAAACATCAATTCTTCTGCACTCAGTTTTCTTTATAGTCCAACTCTCATATCCATACATGACTACTGGAAAAACCACAGCCTTGACTAGACGGAGTTTTGTTGGCAAAGTGATGTCTCTGCTTTTTAATATGCTATCTAGGTTGGTCATAACTTTTCTTACAAGGAGTAAGCATCTTTTAATTTCATGGCTGAAATCACCATCTGCAATGATTTTGGAGCCTCCCAAAATAAGATCAGCCACTGTTTCCACTGTTTCCCCATCTATTTGCCATGAAGTGATGGGACCGGATGCCATGATCTTAGATTTCTGAATGTTCAGCTTTAAGCCAACTTTTTCACTCTCCTCTCTCACTTTCATCAAGAGGCTCTTTAGTTCCTCTTCACTTTCTGCCATAAGGGTGGTGTCATCTGCATATCTGAGGTTATTGATATTTCTCCTAGCAGTCTTGATTCTAGTTTGTGCTTCTTTCAGCCCAGCGTTTCTCATGATGTACTCTACATATAAGTTAAATAAGCAAGATGACAATATACAGCCTTGATGTACTCCTTTTCCTATTTGGAACCAGTCTGTTGTTCCATGTCCAGTTCTAACTGTTGTTTCCTGACTTGCATACAGGTTTCTCAGGAGGGAAGTCAGGTGGTCTGGTACTCCCATCTCTTTCAGAATTTTCCACAGTTTATTGTGATCCACACAGTCAAAGGCTTTGGCAGAGTCAATAAAGCAGAAATAGATGTTTTTCTGGAACTCTCTTGCTTTTTCCATGACCCCACAGATGTTGGCAATTTGATCTCTGGTTCTTCTGCTTTTTCTAAATCCAGCTTAACCATTTGGAAGTTCATAGTTCATGTATTGCTGAAGCCTGGCTTGGAGAATTTTGAGCATTACTTTACTAGCGTGTGAGACGAGTGCAATTGTGCAGTAGTTTGAGCATTCTGTGGCATTGCCTTTCTTTGGGATTGGAATGAAAACTGACCTTTTCCAGTCCTATGGCCACTGCTGAGTTTTCCAAATTTGCTGGCATATTGAGTGCAACACTTTCACAGCATCATCTTTTAGGATTTGAAATAGCTCAACTGGAATTCCATCACCTCCACTGTCTTTGTTCGTCATGATGCTTCCTAAGGCCCACTTGACTTTGCATTTCAGGATGTCTGGCTCTAGGTGAGTGATCACACCATTGTGATTATCTGGGTTGTGAAGATCTTTTTTGTATAGTTCTTCTGAGTATTCTTGCCACCTCTTCTTAATATCTTCTTCTGTTAGGTCCATGCCATTTCTGTCCTTTATCGAGCCCATCTTTGCATGAAATGTTCCCCTGATATCTCTAATTTTCTTGAAGAGATCTCTAGTCTTTCCCATTCTATTGTTTTCCTCTATTTCTTTGCACTGATCATGGAGGAAGTCTTTCTTATCTCGCCTTGGTATTCTTCCGAACTCTGCATTCAAATGGGTATATCTTTCCTTTTCTCCTTTGCCTTTGGCTTGTCTTCTTTTCACAGCTATTTGTAAGGCCTCCTCAGACAGCCATTTTGCTTTTCTGCATACTAGCTTTATAAGTGCTTAATCCATTACCTTTATGATGTATTTACCTTTACTAGTGATATTTACACTTTTATATGTTTTCTTGTTAATAATTAATGCCTTTTATTTTTAGCTTAAAGAAGTCTCTTGTAAGGCTAGTTTAATGGCAATGAACTCCTTTAGCTTTTGCTTGTTTGGAAAACTCTTTATCTTTTCTTCAATTCTGCATGATAATATTGCCCATGTAGAGTATTCTTGGTTGGAGTTTATTCTGTTTCAGCATTTTGAAGGTATCATGCCACTCCGTTCTGGCCTGCAGAATTTCTGCTGAAAAATCTTCTGTTAATCTTCTAAGGATTCCCTTATATGTAACGTTTCTTTCTCCTGTTGCTTTTAAGATTCTCTTTTTATCTTTAACTTTTGGCATTTTAATTGTAATGTGTGGCATGGATCATTTTAAGTTCATCTTTTTTTAAAGAATTCCTTGTGTTTCTTGGCTCTAGATGTCCGTTTTCTTATCTAAATTAGGAATGTTTTCAACCATTATTTCTTCAAACAAGTTTTCTGTCTGTTTTCCTCTGTTCTCCTTCTGGAACTCCTATAATGAAATGTTATTTCATTTGATTTTGTCCTATAAGATATCTTCATTTTGTAAAATTCTTTTTATCCTTTTACTGCTCTGTTGGGTGAAGTCCACTGCTTTGTCTTCGATGTCACTGATCCTTTCTGTTACTTTGTCTAGTCTGCTGTTGAAGCTCACTAGTGTATTATTCAGTTTAGTTATTGTACTCTTCAGCTCTGGGACTTCTATTTGGTACTTTCTTATACTTTCTATGTCTTTGTTGAAGTTGTTACTGTGTTTGTCTATTCTTCTCCCAAGTTTCATGAGTCTTTTTATGACTGTTACTGTAAACTCTTTATTTTTTTAATTTTTTTAATTTTTTTTTTTACTTTATAATACTGTATTGGTTTTGCCATACACATTACTTATCTCCATTTCATTAAGGTTTTCTCCTTAGATTTCTTTTAAAAATTTTTATTTATTTATTTTTGGCTGTGCTGGGTCTTCATTGTTGCATCAGCTTTCTCCAGTTGTGGTGAGCAGGGCTACTCTCTCTCTGCAGTGCACAGGCTTCTCGTTGCGGTGGCTTCTCTCGTTGCAGAGCACCGACTCTAGAGCATGTGTGCTAGTAGTTGTGACGTGTGGGCTAAGTAGTTGTGGCTCCCAGGCTCTGGAGCACAGGCTCAGTAGTTGTGGTGTACACGTTTAGTTACTCCACAGCATGTGGGATCTTTCTAGATCAGGGATGGAATACATGTCTCTTGAACTGGCAGATGGATTCTTTACCACTGAGTCACTGAGCCTTTTCCTTAGGTTTACTTTTGTTCTTTCATTTGGAACATATACCTGTTTCCTCATGTTGCTGGATTCTGATTTGTTTCTGTGCATTAAGTAAATCTCTCCCTGTCTTGAAGGAGTGGCTTTGTGGAGGAGATGAACCTTATCTTTCAACCTTGTCCTTCCTCTTGGCTGTCTATTGAACCTTTGTTATTATCCAAGAAATCTGATTTGTTTTTGATAGGTCCCAGTTGTAGAAGGTGTGTCAAAATCTGTCAGTGTTCCAAAAAGAGGACTCTCAGTCAGCACCTAGTTTTAGGCCGACTGGAAGCCAGACTATCAGGTGGCAGTTTTTACAGTACACTAAAATAGGCACTCCACTCCTTAAGGACCACAGTTGTAAATCCTGCTGGCCTCTGTGGTCAGGTGATCACAGCAGTCCATGTGATTGAGTGTCCCCTGGGCAACACGTGCAAACATTAGGGTTTCAGATGAGTATGTAACCTCCTTTCTGGAAGGTACCAGAAAGCTGTAGTGAGGCTGAGATAAAGCATGAAGATGGTGTTCCCCAGCCTACATTTCCTGGGAACACTTCTGTAACCTCTAGATGCATGGCAAACCTGAAGTTCCAGGACAGGTGAGGTAAGTCTTTTTCACAGAAAGGAGAGGGGTGTTTCAGACTGCTATCTGTGCAGTGCCCTGGATGTGGTAGCCTGCCAAGAACTGTCTTCTTTGGTTGTTACAATGAGTGCCCTGGAACCCAGGAATGCAACCCCCTTGGCCCCCAAAGCTAAGCAACAAAAGAACATCTCTTGTGTGAACTATGTATGCCCACAGGTTTAGCAATTTAGTGGGAAATCACAGGACCAGGGCTTACCTGCCAGCTTTTGCAGGGTCACTGGAGAGTACACTGTCAGGGCGTGTCTGCGCTCCCTTTCAAGGAAGAAGGAGAGCACAAAAATGGTACCTACCAGTTCCTCTTTCTCCAGACAGAGTTCCAACGGGCCCCAGCTTCACGGATAGAAGCTTTAGGATGGTTAAATGCAGCTCCATCACATGTAGGCACTTTTTAAACTATTGCTTTTGTGCCGGTCCTGGAGAAATATCTCCGTATGTTACAGCTTTGGTTTTCCATGCTAGGCATTTGGGAAGGAGACTTACTTCTCGGTTGCAGGTCCCAGTGGTGAGGGAAACTGGGGTGGGTCTTGAACCCCTTGCTCCTCAGAGAGAATCCAGATTTGTGAGATCCCTTCTGATTGTGAATTGTCAGGCTGGGCATGGGGTTTTGGGTGAAACTGAATCTCTGCCTCTCCTACCATCTCCATGTGGCCCTTTTATTGTTTATTGAAGGAACTGTTTAGCTAGTTTTCAAGTCTTTTTCAGGGAGTATTTTTTCATATGTAGTTGTAGATTTAGTGTGTCTATGGGAAGAGGTGAGTTTAGGATTTTTCTATACTGCCGTCTTCAAAGCCCATTATTTTAACCACTACATTAGCTGCTGCTGCTGCTGCTAAGTTGCTTCAGTCATGTTCGACTCTTAGTGACCCCATGGACTGCAGCCTACCAGGCTCCTCCATCCATGGGATTTTCCAGGCAAGAGCACTACAACTAGAGAGCTCACCATATAAGGCTCTTAGAAATTGAAATTTCTCTATCAAATACTAATATGAGTGGCTACAGAAATAATGGGATAGGAAGTAAAGTTGAGAGAGTTGGTCTATAGAAAACAAGGCAAAATCTTTTTAAAAGCTTCTGCTCTTTTGTTCAGGCCTTTTGTACTGGCAGGATGAATAAGTGTTGTGGTCTTTATACTTTCAGGAAGCTCTAGGGCCACCGATGAGATCAGAAATTACGTGATAAACAGTACAGAAAAGCCCATTTGGGTACAACCCTGAAGTCCAGCACTTTGGAGGTGCTTTTCATACAAAGGAAATTGTTCTCCTAAATTCTACAATATTCCAATTAATTCATTTAATGCATATTTACCAAGCCCTGCCATGTATAAAGCACTGTAAATCAAAATAGACGAAGGTTTATGGAGGCTGTGCAGAGTACATCATGAGAAACGCTGGGCTGGAAGAAGCACAAGTTGGAATCAAGATTGCCAGGAGAAATATCAATAACCTCAGATATGCAGATGACACCACCCTTATGGCAGAAAGTGAAGAGGAACTAAAAAGCCTCTTGATGAAAGTGAGAGAGGAGAGTGAAAAAGTTGGCTTAAAGCTCAACATTCAGAAAACTAAGATCATGGCATCCAGTCCCACACTTCATAGCAAATAGATGGGGAAACAGTAAAAACAGTGTCAGACTTTATTTTGGGGGGCTCCAAAATCATTGTAGATGGTGATTGCAGCCATGAAATTAAAAGACGGTTACTCCTTGGAAGAAAAGTTATGACCAACCTAGATAGCATATTCAAAAGCAGAGACGTTACTTTGCCAACAAAGGTCTGTCTAGTCAAGGCTATGGTTTTTCCAGTGGTCATGTATGGTGTGAGAGTTGGACTGTGAAGAAAGCTGATTGCTGAAGAATTGATGCTTTTGAACTGTGGTGTTGGAGAAGACTCTTGAGAGTCCCTTGGACTGCAAGGAGATCCAACCAGTCCATTCTAAAGGAGATCAGTCCTGAGTATTCTTTGGAAGGAATGATGCTAAAGCTAAAACTCCAGTACTTTGGCCACCTCATGAGAAGAGTTGACTCATTGGAAAAGACTCTGATGCTGGGAGGGGTTGGGGGCAGGGGGAGAAGGGGACGACAGAGGGTGAGATGGCTGGATGGTATCACTGACTCGATGGACGTGTGGGAGTTGGTGATGGACAGGGAGGCCTGGCATGCTGCAATTCATGGGGTTGCAAAGAGTCAGACACAACTGAGCAACTGAACTGAACTGAACTGAACTGAGGTCTCATCATGGAACCAATACTTCAAAATTTTTGTTTAATTATAAAAGTTGATATAGGAAGCTTTGTGGGAGTAGGGTGGTGGCATATGAAAATTTATTATTTCCACATTTTCACCATCAAAACTTATAATCTTAGTTTTTCCTTTTTGCCTTCATGAAGGGCCAAAAGAGAAATTGGCAACTTCAACAATGTGAATATGCATTAAATGAATTAATTGGAATATGTAGAATATAGTTTAAATTGACCTCAATGAACTCAAATTCTCAGTGATCCACTTTATTAAACAATTTATTTTAGCATCTTTTAAGATGATTTGTTACTTGAGAAAAATTAAAATTCTAGTAATATCATATAATTTAAGAAAAAGTATTTAGAACAATGTTATAACATGGTTCTCAATGAAATATGGTGACTTAAAACTTCAGTTAACTTAAAACTCTTGGAGGCATAGGGAAGTAAAAAGATTCCATCTGATGTTACAGTAGGCTCATAATTAGCGGTCTGGGAATGTTAGAGTACAAAGGTCACATGTTGTAAGCATGACTTTCTGTGGAGACAGAGGGGGTAACCAGAAAAGTCGTAGAACATCTACTCTCCCCTTAGATAACGGTGGGGAGTGTTAGTAGCCCTTTTTTAAAGCTTAGCTGGAGGGAATTGAGGTCTTCTCTGTCCGACTACCTTGGCAAAATAATGTATCTAATGAATATGAGAATTTTGAACTCCTTAGGAACTGACTACATTTTGGGATCAATTCTATAAACCCAGCATCTTTATCCTATTGCATCCTTTGATGTAGAGGTAGGAGTTTACTTATGCAAACTTCCCTTGACATTTTATTGATAGAACTTCAAGTTCTTTTCAGGTTACCATACAGTTAGGGACTCAATTATATGATAGTTTCTAAAAGCTTCATGAGGTTGTTCTGAATAATGAAAAAATGAGCCTATGCGAAAGATTGTGCTTTGCTGGTTACTCGTTCTTATGGCAACTATACACACTGGCAGCCCCTCAAGAATGAAAGTAGAAACTCCTGCACTTTTAGTGCCATCACCACTGGCAGAATTAGCTACAGCAGTGAAAAATAACAGCATTGGATGTAACTCAATCTGTCCTTGGTCAGCAATGGGAGCTAGGTAACACAAGTAAAGTGTTTTCTATTGGATTTTAAGACTATAAAAAAAAGTCTAATATTTTGCCATTTAACATGTTGGATAGGAATACTTTAATACAAATTCAGTACAAACTGAAAGAACTTCAACATGTGTGTGCACTCAGTCACTTCAGTAGCATCTGACTCTGTGCAACGCTCTAGACTGCTGTCCCTCCAGGCTACCCTGTCCGTGCGATCCTGGAGCGGGTTGCCATTTCCTCATCCAGGGGATCTTCCTGACCCAGAGAGCAGACCCTCATTTCCTGCAGCTCCTGTGTTGCAGGGAGATTCTTTACTGCTGAGCCACTGGGGAAGCCCTCAACATGGGTATAAATGTCTGAAATTCTACCTGAAGGATATTTTTAAAGTTGTTTTTACAGGAGAACCGAACCTCTCCTTGCCTACAGATTATATTATTTTGATTGGCTGAATTTTAATGGATACTTTTAAATAGCAAATAATAGAAAAGACATGATTATTTTGTATTTAGTTATATATGAGTTACTATGTCTGAATCCTAATTAAGATTAGGATATATGAATCAGTACAGCTAATATATGGATGAGCATCAACTATCCAACTGACCCACTTAGAAAAATTGGACTTAAGTACACTTTACATTACTAATTCCAACAGTGGGAACAGACTTCGTCCAGAACATTTCTTAGACCAAATTTAAGCAAGTCTAGGGCATCTTTCCTCAAAATGCCTAAAGCCATATCTGATAGTTAATGTCCCTACATTTAGTTTGTTCTTTGGTTAACAGCAGTCAGCCAACTTGGAGGTGTTGGATAAGTATCTTAAGCTGTAAAGATGTTATCTGTGAACTAAGAAATATTCAGTATCATCATTAGGCAGACATCTGTGACAAAGTTCTTTTAACTTTCATCGGTAAAAGCATTTCCTTTTCTGTGCTAATGCCAAACACTATTTGAATCAGAACTCCTGGGGTCCAAAAGGACAATGTGATGAATTTATACCCTTTCATAGCAGAGAAACACTTTCTTTTTACATACTTATTAGCTACAATTAGAGGCAGAATTGTGACTACTATGAGAAATTAGGGATAGAGGTGACAAGCCATAGTTTCCCACCAGCTACTCTTCAGATCCCCTTGATTCCTTTGGGAATTAGCCCAACATACTTGTAAGATAGCCATGCTTCTCACATTTATATCTAGGGCTCAGGAAAATTGCTCCAACTCTGTGAAGTAAAGATGGCTTTATTGGGAATATTCACTGTTCTCCCCATTTAGAAGCAAATCTGGAAGTAGTGGTAGATAATCAATTACAAACTTTCCAAGTCTGTCCTTTAGACTACCTTGCAAGTCAATGTTGACCTTGAAGCAGAAAAGCTCTCTGTCGTCGTTTAGTCCCTAAGTCGCGTCCGACTCTTTTGTGACCCCATGAACTCTAATGTAGTTCACCAGGCTCCTCTGTCCAGGGGGTTTCACAGGCAAGATGCTGGAGTGAGTTGCCATTTCCTTCTCCAGGGGATCTTCCCTGACCCAGGGATTGAACTCAATTCTCCTGCATTAGCAGGCAGATTCTTTAGCACTGAGCCACCAGGGAAGGCCAGAAAAGCTCTTGAGTTCTTCCTTATATGA
The DNA here is from genome assembly GCF_014754425.2 of Oryx dammah. Classification (NCBI taxonomy): domain Eukaryota; kingdom Metazoa; phylum Chordata; class Mammalia; order Artiodactyla; family Bovidae; genus Oryx; species Oryx dammah. Next base: position 83,857,431 of record NW_024070211.1, read on the forward strand.
ATGTGAGAGAGAGGCAGGGGCAAGAGTAACATAGGATCCCTATATTTAAGCTGTTCTTTGGTAAATAACACCCTTACATAAATTTTGTCAGTGGGGAGCTGATTGAGTTATCACATAATTAATTTATTGACTAACAGTTTAGTGATCTTAAACAGGTGCTGACTTTACATTTAGGCAACAATTTGACACTGGTAGAATCTATTTTATTTTATTATTCACATATCCTCTAAGTATGATGTTCTCTAAACACTGCATATTGTATAGCATGCAATATTATACTTAATATTATATTAATATAACACTTAGTGAATAAATGATTAACATAAAATTAGTCTCTAAACACTGCATCATTGTATAATATGCAATATTATACTTAATATTATATTAACTTAATATAATACTTAGTGAATAAATCATTAACATAAAATTAGTCCTCTATAATTAAATATTATAAATCTTCAAACAGAATGGTTTGGTAGAATAAAGAAGCCTCAGAAAACAGGATTTCCAGGTACACTCTAGTTATGTGAACTTAAATAGTTATAGTGCTTCTCAGATTTCCTTTTCCTAATATTTTAAATAAAGAAATTAAAACAAATAATTTTAATTTTTGATAGATCCTTATATTCCTTGCCCTTATTGAATGATGATTAAGAACATAACTACATAATAAATGCTAAAATTGGGGGAATATACTTTTCTTGACTGTTCCAAAGCTCAAAAGTTTTAGGTAGAGTACTAAAATTCTTTAAGAAAATCTAAGTAAAATTTTTGGTTTTTTTTTTGATGGATAGGCAAACAATAATTAAGAATTTACAAAATGTTTTGGCCTTATTCACATGTGTAAAAAATCCAGCAATAAAAATGAAGACTTGCTTTATTTGGAGAAGAGTACACAGGCTTTTGTTAGTTTCAGGATGATAACAAGGTGTTAGAATCATAGAATGTAGAACTGAAGATTTATGTTTGGTACACTGCCAGAAACTACAGGGTTGAAAGAACATGTCGATTTATGTATATTCTCAAGATTTTATTATCCAGTCTCAGGCTGTTTGACCATTTTCTGGGATTCATATCCTATTTCTAATTCTTAACCTCAGACTAATTCTTAGAATAAAAATATGATTGACTGAAGGTTAGCTGTGGAATTCAGTAGATTCTGAATACAGATGGTAAGAAAGGTAAAACATCCAGAAAAGTTAATTTGTCTGAGCAAAACTAAGAAAAAATTAATTCTAATATGTCATAAATTACTTGGAACACTTAAAAAATAGTCATTCAAATCTGAAAATGTGCTCAGAATTTATTTTTAACTATGAAACTGTTAGCTTTTATATTTCATATCATAGTTACTTTATTGTTTTACAGCCTCTTCATCTTTGAGGTGAGTCAATTTTATCAATATTTCACACCTGAAATGGCAAGTTAATATTATGGATGGTGGCAGTAAGTTGATTTATTCTGATATCTCCTATTGAGCAGATTTACAATGCTATCAATAATGTCCTTTGGTAGCTAAATGTTTTAGAATCTTCTTATGACTACATACCCTATGCATATTGTGCATTTCCATGTTATCAGAATTTATAACTATAAACTATTTATCACTCTGTGTGCTTAGTTGCTCAGTCATGTCCAACTCTTTGCAACCCATGGACGGTAGCCTGCCAGGCTCCTCTGTCCATGGGGATTCTTCTGGCAAGAATAGTGGAGTGGGTTGCCATGTCCTCCTCCAGGGGATCTTCCCAACTCAGCGATCGAACCCAGGTCTCCAGCATTGCAGGTGGATTCTCTGCTGTCTGAGACAATAGGGAAGCCCATTTATCACACTATAGTGTATTAATAATAAGGCAACAACTAGCATTTATACTATGCTAAGTGTTTGCATTTCCCAGAGGTTCAAATACCTAAGGGACTCAAGGTGAAAGCAAGAGAAGGAGTAAAGGAGACATTCTAGACTCCAAATAGAAAACATTCAAAAATTGCTTTGATATCAGATTTAAGAAGAAAATATGCCAATAAAAAATGCATTTTTCAGGATTAAATCAGCATTTGTTACTTAATACCATTTGTCATTTTCCAATTTTTCATATGTAGCAAATTAATTTCAAATCATTTTGGTCTTCCAAATGCCTTTGTGTATTGTGTTTTTTTTTTTCATATTCTTTTGGATAACATTTGAGGAAAAAATAAGACTACAACAGTCATTGATTACAGTCAGAATGGAAGACAGTTTTAAGACCAAGGAACAGGTGGAGTATGTATGATGGGAATATTCACTTTTTGTGCCACCATTTTGTAGCTGTTTAAAAAAAAAATTTAGCAAATGGTGGATATTGTTTCTTTACAAAAAAATGGTTCTGTACTGGATCCATCTGCGAAGTATAAACATGTCATCAGCACTCATTTTCCATCTCCAAAAAACATTCCCCATGTCCATATTTGATTTTCAAGTGCATCTGTGCACTGATGGAAACCCTCCCAACATGCTGCCACACAATTGCAAAACCCACACATTTCTGTCTTTGAATCAAGCTTTCATGAAAGCCTGGCCTCCCCTGGGTATAAGCTTGTTTCAAAGTTGCAAAGGTGCCCTGGGTGACCCCAATAAAAAAACTTCAATGTCCATGGTAAGGTTAAGTTATTCCTTTTAGGAAGATAATCTTGTTCGTGAATCTTTTTTTCTACTTTGTTCCAACTTCTTTTTTTTTTTGTATCTTAGAATCTCTCTTTTTGTGCCCAGCTATACTAACCTAATGATTAACACTGGCACGATTGGGTTTCTCAATGACTAAATTCACGTTGAAGAAAGAAAGTGAAGATCTCAATATTAGTTTGACTATTCAGAAACTTTAAGCAGAACAAGCAGGGAGTTCATCTCAGAAAGTTGAAAGACAAACATCCTGAATTCTAAGAGTTCCCAACATTATTGATAATCACATAACCTGAAAGACTTTATTTAAAACACCACTAGAAAACTTTAATCTCTTCATAAATACACATTCAAAAATGAACTCCTTGATAAAGAAGGAAATTTTATTTTACCTCGTTATTTTTCCAACACGGGACCAGAGTTACCTTCACTATAGAGCAATGAATGTAAGCCTTGCCTGTCATTTTTAATCAGGTTGTTTTAGGTAATTTTTGTTATGCCCCTCATTACTGAATTGTTTATCAATAGGTGCAGCAAGTGTCACTAGCTTTTCTCATCAAACCAGGTCTGACAAAGCAGCACAGTGCATGGGAAAGAGGCAGCTAGGTGAAACTAATGCCATAGATGTTTGATTCATTAGGAGCTTATTGTTAACGGGGATGTCTGATTGTAAAGGCTCAGTCAAGCAAAAGAGTGCAGAGTAATCAGTCGGATTTATAGTTTGCAGGGCTCAGAAAAAAATCAACATAAACCTTTGGATATAGCAGAAACAGAAAAATCCCCTTTGGGCAGCCCTAACCTGGAACCAGCCAAATAAGGTCATGCTACATGAAGGTTTCCTGTTAGGTGATGGGAGATAGAGGCGGATTAGAGCCACATGGCACGGCCTATCATACCTTCTGACTTAAGATAACAAAGCCAAGCTTTGTGCTTAGCTGTTTTTGACTGACATCATCAATTTTATTTTATGTTGGTCACCTCCGGTAACAGGAAAAAATGGCCTAGGGTTGATAACACATGGTTTTTTTTTTTTAGTATTAAGATGCCTAGAAGCTAGTTTTGTGTTAAAAATTTCAAAGAATTAGTAGCTTACTCTTCTATCACCCATCCTCCAGCAACTGTTAGCACCCCTCCCCCTTGTTTTCAGTTTGTACCTTGCAAATGAGAGGCAGCCTTATTCAGAACCAGATGTAAGGCTCCTAGAGAATGAGCATAAGCTGGTGTACTTTAAGCCTAATGGGAAGTTTTATATGCAAGGGCCTTGAACTGATTAGTATAATTCCCTCTTTAATACAGCTGTCCCTCCAGATTAAGGTAAACCAAATGTTGCAATCAGAGATTAGTGTACCTTGCCAGTTATTAACATCCCCGGTGCTCAGCAAGCACGTCAGACGCTAATGCTGTGTATTTATTTGCCACTTCCCCACTGTAACTTGAACTTCGGCACCTGTCAAAGCATTCCAGTGAAGAGACGGGCATTATTGGAAAGCAAAAGTTTTGTACCTGTACACCTGTTTTGTTTTGTCACAGCTTAGATTTTCTTCTGGTGTGCCAAGACTGCCAGGTGCTTTAATCTGCTACTCTTCTGGTTTTGTAAAGAAAGACTTTGTGTGCTAAATCGCATTTGTTACTTGCATATGCCTGCTTTTATGCCATGGAAGAGCTGCTCACCTAAACTGGGAGCATGCGTGTGTCTGTGCATGTGCCTGTGTGTGTATGTATGTTTTCTTTTACAAAAGAGTAAATGGATGAGGTTTTCTTTCCCCCAGAAAACACACACCTATGTCTTCTGTGCTTCTCAGCTTCTGCAGAGTCTTAAGTCAAAAGGTGGGTCTCACAGCTGTAATATATTTGGCAGGATATCCTGCTTTCTTGCAACGCAGATGTCAAGAAAGACAAAGTCCTGGCTATCTCAGAAAGATCTGGCTATGTTTTTTTTCCCTCTTCAGCTCCCACTGGGGCTTGCTTGGACTCCAGGGCCAAGAATATGCAGTAAACACACAGGAGAAGATTGGACCTTACCCGGCTTGTGTTTTGGATAATGTTAGTCCAGGCACAGTGCTCCCTGAGCCTTTTAACATCAGTGTGGCAGATGGGCCAGAGACTAAGAGAAAATAATGGAAAATTTGAGGAAGAGCCCCCACACTTGTCAAATAAATGTGATTTTTATCAGCATCACTTATTATTACTCAGAGATTGAGAATCAAAAAGTTTTTTCTGTGAAATAGGCATAGTTTGCTAAAGAACCACTAGGGTCATCTTTGGGTCTGAAATTTTTTTTCATATGTGAGTTTAAAGTATGTAGCTATATGCTCTTACAGAGCAGTCACCTCGTACCAGCAGCAGTGGAGCAACCCCAGTCACTCCTTTGTCCCCCAAAACTTTGTCACAGACTGGAAAGAGCCACAGTTCTCTAGCTAACCTGTGACACTGGAAGAAGCTACTGGTTCAGGGTGTTATCAGCACTGGGGGAACATTTCTCTTGCTTGCCCTCCTCTCTCCCAACTCCATCTTGGTGTTTGCATATTGATTGCCAGGTGCAGAATTTCTACATATTATAGCTTAATTGCAGATTTTTAAAAAAGACAAAAATATGTTCATATCTTAGGAATTATGTCTTGCAGCCTACTAAATATGCTAATGCAGCACTAAGCAGGGATAAAGTTCTTGCCATACCCCCCAACAGTTGTGTGGAGCCCGCTGCCAAGTGATTGTTAATTGTGAAGCACAAGCAGGCTTTGCAATCCATCTTAATTGTCATACTTACTTCAGGTTTCGTGATAAGGCTCGATGTTCTGTTTAAAGTGACAATGTTGACAAGGGGAAAGGGTGTGGGCCTGAGCCTGTGGTTCTGAAGGGGTTGCGTGCTCTGACCTGCCAAAGGTTGATATGGACGGTCTGCGAGGGGATTTTAGTTGTCATGGGGTCCCCAGGCGGTTGAATGGAGAGACTGTCTGTCCTGCTTTTTCCTGTTAGGATCCTGACACGTGGAGCATTGATGAACTCAGCACAACGTTGAATGGGAGCTTTTTGGCAGCTGAGACACTGGGGCTAAGCTGCAGGTCAGAGATAACACCAGTGCGGATCTCCTTCTGCACACAGTTACTGCGTGCTTTCTTCCCTCCTGAGTGCAGGAAATGGCTCATGTTAAATACGCTCACTTTTCAGTTTTCCTTTCTTCTAAAATGGAGCTTGACAGATTGGACTTTTCAGCTCCCCCTTTTTTCACCACCTCTGCTTTCTACCTCAGAAATACTCTTCAGGAAACAGGAGTTAATCTTGGTGAGGAAACGATAAGGTGATGCTTGATTTTCAGGGGAAAGCAGAAGGATATGGCTGCCTTGTTGCCTCACGTAAACTTATAACTCCCCACCTTTGAGGCTCTTCCCTTCACATCTCTTCAGTACAGACCAGAAGAGGAATAGCATGAAGAGCCTACTATCCAGACAGATGTAAAAGAGCCCTATGTGGCTTTCATCAGCGTTAGAGAACAGGAAGGACACATTGGGAAGGGAATGCTGACTCTTAAAGAGTGCCCATGTGGCCCTCTGCCTGAAGGGTGCATTGCTGCTGACCAAAATGCTTCTGCACCAAATACATGCAGCTGAGTTGTGCAGGTTTCTGAGATGTGGAGAACAAAGGGAAACTGGTAACAAGAGTTACTTTAACAATCTTTTGCCAGCATGCAGTATTCACAAAAGTGATGTAAAAAAGTGCTATCTAGTTTTAGTGTCTCCCCTAAACTAGGACTGTCAAAGCTCTGTTTCGAGAAGGGGTATTTGAAATTGATTCTTGTGTGGTATTGATTAGTGACTGTGAAACTAATAAAAGTAATAAATTGAAACCACCCCCAAACCAAGTCAGAATTTGACTTGGGGCACATGTGTATGGCCAATGAAGTCTGAATGTTTCCTTTTCTCTCGGATGAGTACTCAATGCCTTTAAAGCAAAAGGGAAGTGTGTGAGAATGTGTGTCTATGTGCGTATGTGTACACATAGGTAGAGGAAATAGGATTGGGAAAGGGAGATGGGATAGAGAGTTGGGCATGGGAATGGAGAAAGCTTTCTGGTCGATGTTCATTATGCATCAGAGAAAAAAGAGTTGTGGGTGGAAGTGAGAGTAACAGTAGGGTCCTAGGGCTAACAGTGTGGAACAAGCAGGGTGATGCTGCCCTTTGATCTTTGTCACTTCTCACCACCTCTGTGCACCCTTTCTGTCTCATGCGAGCATCGAGCAAAACTGAGAGAGAGAAAGAAAATGAGTGAGTGAGATATATAAGAGCCAAACATGGTGAGTTATAAACCCTGAGGAGAGTAATTTAGGTTTGGAACTCCTTCAGAATTTGCTCTGATGCAAGATGGTGGCACTAAGCCTCCCATAATAAAACAATTTTCCACTCCTTTCCATCCAGTTGTACTATGTTGCCTTTTTTGAATGACTGGGACTAGATTATTCTTGGACTTAACTCTAAACACTTTCCTGGCTACTGTTGTCAGGGGCCTTCCAAGGACCCTTGAATTTCCCCAAATTTAACTTTAGAGAGAGTAGAAGAACTGGACAGTCTCAGGAACCCAAAGAAATAGTGGATGTGAAATGTTCAGTACAGTTGGCAACATTTAGTAGGTGCTGGATAAGTCTTCACTATTCCTCTTTGAAGAATGAAGCCAGTTGAATGTCTTGTCAGATGCTTCCTTTTGCTGTGTCTTCAATTGTAGCAATGCCTGAGGAATGGGAGAGCCTGCAAGGGGCTCCTCTCCTGAATGCAAGGTTTAGGTTTGGTTCTGTTTTCTGTCTGCTTGGTCCAGATCCAGGGTGACAATTTGAATTAATCCAAACCATTTTAATCCTGGGCTTCCCAGGTGGCACTGTGGTGGAATCTGCTTAAAATGCAGGAGTACAAGAGATGCAGGTTCAAGCCTTCGGTCGTGAGGATCCCTGGAGTAGGAAATGACAACCCACTCCACTATTCTTGTCTGGAAAATCCCATGGACAGAGGAGCCTGGCAGGCTACAGTCCATGGGGCTACAAAGAGTTGGCTGCGACTGAGCACAAACACATTTTAATCCTAGATTTACCTAGTTGTCTGACATTGTTGTGAGGTCAAAGGGAAACAGATACCTATGTAATGTGATTTCAAGAGCCTTAAAAACCCCATATCCTCCAAGTGTCTCTCTGATTAACCATGGCACATGTTAACATTCCAGATATTTCTGCTGGTAGAGCAATTTCTTTGAGTGAGAGCATGTTTTCTTGATATTCCTCTTATGGTACAATTATGGTACTTGAGAGCAGTCACCTTTTGTTATGTGGAGACTGTTCCTTCTTATTTACTATTCCTGTGACAACTAGGTACTTCCTTAGTAGCTCAGTTGGTAAAGAATCTGGCTGCAATGCAGGAGACCCAGGTTCGATCTCTGGGCTGGAAAGTACCCTGGAGAAGGAAATGACAACTAGAAAGAGAAACTGGTTACAAATGACAGCCTTGTTAAGAGTAATACAACTCCTTGACCACAGCTGGTAAAGAATCTGCCTGCAATGTGGGAGACCTGGGTTTGATCCCTGGGTTGGGAAGATCCCCTGGAGAAGGGAAAGGCTACCCACTCCAGTATTCTGGCCTGAAGAATTCCATGGACTATATAGTCCAGGGGGTGGCAAAGAGTTGGACACGACTGAGCAACTTTCACTTTCACTTTGACCGTAGAATGGGTCAAGGAAGTTACTAGGAGGGGTTGTATTCCACCAGCTAATTTTGGATCAAGATGTATAGATACTAGGAAAGCTTCTAGTCAGCTGTGTGAAACAAACAGAGCTTAATTTTGGGTCCTTTCTTTCTTTTTGGCAAGACCTTTCATTTCCAATGACCCTGCAAGTGAAACTGCCTGTTTCCATGTTGTCATGATCTGCCTGAAATCCTTTACCTTATAGATGGGTAGGTTAGGAATTCTCAAACATTTTTCTACTCCAGAATGTATGTTCACACATTGGACACTTGCATGGGTATGCCTTGATTGTGGTACAATAGGCATTTTATTTCAATATTTACTTTAAACATGTCTCCCCTTCCTGACATTCTTCAGTGTCCCCTTGGGAAGGCATACTCCTTAACCTCTGTTCATGTTCTCCATCTTCACATCTCATCACTGTGTAAGAGTTGCAGCTTAAATGATATTCTAAGTATATAGATGCTTTCTTTTTTTTCACATAGTTTGTGTGCTTTTGCCCTTTCTCTAAGAACCTTACTCTCTTGTAAGTAAGTATGTGCAGTATGTATGTATGTGTATATGTTGTATGCATATGTGTATTTTTGCATACATCTCATATATATACACACACATATATATACACAATTTTAAAAAAGAAATAAGTCCATTCTAGTACTTTGCAGTAGGTTTAGTTGAATGGCTGCTTTAAACAATGAAGATTGTTAAAGTCACCAATATCCCTTCTCTTATTTGGCTATATAGAGTTGTCCCTTGGGAACTGCAAGGGATTGGTTTCAGGTCCCCCCTACACCCACCAAAAAAAATAAAAATAAAAAACTCCAAGGATGCTCTTGTCTCTTATACAAAACATGCAGTATAATGAATACAGTTGGCCCTCCTAATCCATGGATGTAAAACCCACAAATATGGAGGGCTCACTGTAATCTTAATCCTTTATTTTTTCTTTATGTCTCACATGATTTTACCCTTGGCTTTTTTCTTGGTTTAAGAAATATGCATATTATTTTCTTTCTGACTGTACTAGTCTTACATACTTACTGTGGAATGTTTGGAAATACTGAAAACTGTGGGTGAGAATAAACTCAACCAAAGTCCCACCACCTAGAGTAAACCATTATTACAATTTGGTTGTATTTTTCTACCTCTTGGCTTATTGTTTTAGGTATTGAGAATGTCACTCTATAATTAAGTTATTATTCTTCTTTCCTTTTCAGACTTTCAACTCTTCAAGTTCTCTTCATGCCTTTTATGTTGATGGGTCCCAAGTGGGACCAATATAATACTTTAGTATCTAAAGCTAGATCTGACTTGTATTCTGGGAAGGTTAGCTCACAGTCTCCACATACTATATTTTGAGTTTCTTAATATGCATTTTCCTGCTCTGAATCAGTGATTTATTTTTTGATCTTTGTTAATACTTCTTTTCAAGCTTGAAACAAAAGAAATTATCTAAAAATAACCAAAGACTATTATCCAGGACTTTAAAGGAGCATGAGCCAATAGGTTGACACCTTTGATCCTTAGGTAAAAAGTTACAGTTCTTTTGTTGGCTTTCTGGAAAAGGAGGAAGTAGGGGCAAATTACACAGTTGATGCTATTTTATGCATGAAGGAACATACTTTTGACAGCTAGTAAACAAGTTTCCAGCATTTCTTTTTGGTGTAGTAGCTCATTTACTTAACATTTATTTATTGAGCTAACCCCTACCATGTGGCAGGCACTGTAATAAACATGAGGATTCGGTAGTAAATAAAAAGAGCAAAACTCATCCTTGTGGGAGCTCACTACTTAAAAATAAAGTAGCTAAACTTTTTAACTTCCTACTTAAATTCCCACTTAACAAAGTAATTGCATTCCATTTCCTAAATTCTGAGTCAGTTTTGAAGCATGTGGGGAAAGAGCTCTATTATTGCGATGTTATTATATTAAATAATGTCTTTCCTTCCAGAGCCCTTTCTCACTCACTACTCTCCAAGTCCCAATTTTTCAGTGGCAGAAAGGCAAACAATGCAGTGGCAAAGACCAATTTTGATGAATTAAAATAAATGTCCTCACTTTTAACATTGGTTGTTTCATTGAGGCTAGAGATTGAAAGCAAACAGGAAAGGTAGTAGTGGCTTTATTATTTTTTTTAACAACTATTTTGAAGAGTAAATATGGGATACAAAATTAGAAGGTGTCCTTTACTTTCAGATGCATGCATGTGAGCTCAGTCGCTTCAGTCGTGTCCGACTCTTTGTGATCGTATGGACTATAGCCCACCAGCCTCCTCTGTCCAGGGATTCTCCAGTCAAGAATCCTGGAGTGGGCTGCCATTTCCTTCTCCAGGGGATCTTCCCAACCCAGGGACTGAATCTGTGTCTCCTGTATAACTTGCATTGCAGGCAGATTCTTTACCTGCTAAGCTACCGGGGAAACTAGCTGAACAATTTTCAGATAGAGCTGAACAATTTTGTATTTGAGACTATGGATTCAGATAGAGCTGAACAATTTTGTATTTGAGACTATGGATTTTGCCACTAAGTTAAAATTGAATGCTAGTGGAGAATAACTTTCAGTAGCTAAGCAGAGAAATAATGTATGAGGCAGAAAGACATAGGCTAAAATTTTATTTAGTTCAAATATGTAATCCAGGGAGGCTCTACAAAATGTGAATAAAGTACGTAGAAATTATGAAACCAAGTTATCTCGGTGGTTTTGTTACCCACTTGTTTCAGTTTGAGTGTATTTTAGGTAGTTTGTCAATCAAATATCAAGAGAGATGAGTTTTATAGATAGAATTGGAGTTTTTTTTTTTTTTTAATCAGGATATGCCTTAGGCAGTTATATTGTAACATGGAAATATTGAGAGTCTAAATGGATGCTACATGAGAAATTATCCTGGATTCTTGAGTTTGTGTGTAAGAATGGAGTCTTTGTTACTTTTTTTTAGAGGTTGATGAAAAAAGTATGTGTTATAACTCAACCGAGAAAAGAAGAGTGTATTGGAGACAATCTATGGGACAGAATATAGCCGCTGACTAGTGGCTGAAGACACAAATTGTTAGCTGGAAGCATTGATCAAATTATTCACAAATGCTGGAAAGCTCAAAAGAAGAAAGGAAAGAAAAGAAAGAGTAGTAAAGGACAAAAAGGTGAAGAAAAAGAAAGAAAAGCAAATAAACCAGAGAAAACTACAATGGATCATATTACAGTCTATTCTGGGTTTTGAAACTAGCTTGTCACTGGAGAAAAATGACATTCTTTAGGCCAAGTTGTATAATTTACAACTATGATTATTTGGCTATAGCATAATCTAGGAATAAAGAATATAATAACATTATGTTTACTAGAAAATATAGGAAATCCATTCTAGCTTAAGTGGTACTTTGTGAAGAAAGATGCAAAGACTCCTAGTTTATCTTTTAATCTGGTTTTCATCCCTATTTTAGCATGTTGTGCTTAGTTAAAAAGAAAGTAAACTACAACTGACCATTGACTGAGTTTCAAATCCACATCTTTTCCTTTTATTTCTCCAGTAGATCTGTCCTTGTCATATCTCAAAGCCTTTCAAGATCTACCCATTTATTGAAGGTTTTCCTTCTTCTGTGAGAGGAGATACCTATAGAGATATGTATTATTATGGTTATGAGCTTTGTCTTTCTTGACACGTAAGAAGCAGAGATAGTGTCTTCATATTTGGAAAATATGTAAAGAACACACAGCATGGTATGCTGTATCCACACTTTGTCCAATAAATATTAATTGATTGTTCATGAAAAGGCATGTCACTAATAAGAACCTCCTGCTAATGCTGGGCTTTCAGAGGCCTGAAAAGTTTTGTGAGCCAGAATGATGCCCCAATGGGATAAGTGAAGAGATAGTATTTCTTTTTAAAAGCAGTATTACTGGTGGATTTAGTATGATATATACATTTATGTATTGATTACTTTGGAGTTTCTTAATTCAGAAAATTCAAAACAAGTGAGAATATAGATTGTATACTATACATACACAGCATATATAGTGTATTTACATAAATATGGGGGCTTCCCTGGTGGCTCAGCAGTAAAGAATCTGCCTGCACTGTGGGAGATACAGGAGACACAGGTTCAATTCCTGCGTTGGGAAGATCCCCTGCAAAAGGGCACGGCAACTGACTCCACTATTCTTGCCAGCAAAATCCCATGGACAGAGGAGTCTGGCGGGATATAGTCCATGGGGTTGCAAAGAGTGGGTCATAACTGAAGTGACTGAGCATGCACATACATAAATATACACACAGAATATGTGCATACTGGGCAATATAAAATTTTAAATAAGAAATGAAAAGATGACATTTTTCCTTTAATAAGAATAAATCTATTTGGGCAAAAGGAATGAAAAATTTTAAAATTGTTTATGTTCAGCCTTCATTAATCACTAAATATTACATAAAATATCTACTAAATACAAAGATGGCACCAATATATTCATTATATTCAGCTTTTAATCTGATGGGTTAAAGATAACCACACACAAAGTAGATTGTTATTTTTGCAAGAGAGTCAAAGAATACTGAAATAAGAATAGCCAAAGTGTCTAACGTTGAAGAATCCTTATTATGCATCAGGATTTAGGATATATTTTAGGGCTTCCCTGGTGGCTCAGATGGTAAAGAATCTGCCTGCAATGCTGCAGACCTGGGTTTGATCCCTGAGTCTGGAAGATCCACTGGAGAATGAAGTTGCTCCCTATCTTCACTATTCTTGCCAGGAGAATTCCACAGACAGAGGAGTCTGTCGGGCTAGAGTCCATGGGGTCACAAAGAGCTGGACATGACTGAGCCACCACACTTTCACTTTAGGTGTGTCATCTCAATCCTCAGGCCAATTTTATGGGTTACAGGGGCTCTTAGTTCCTCCTGCCCCTCATTAACTTTCCAGATGAAGCAGTAGAAAACTATACTTGTTAGTAAGTTACCCAAAGTCATACAGCTAAGACGAGGCAGAGGTAGGTAGGCCTGTGAGCTGAGGGTCTGACCCTAGAGTTGAGATGTCAGCCTTTATACTCCATTACCTCCTAGGTAGGGAGTGGGGAAAGAGGAGTCACCTCTGACTGGGAAGGGGTCAAAAATGGTTTCTTGAAAAGAGGTCTTTTGATCTGAGTCTTAAAGGATTGGTTGGATTGTGAGGCAAGAGGAACTATAAAGAGGGAATGCCAGTCAGGGAACAGTCATGGAGAGGGCAGAGCTCAGGTTTAGGTAGCAGAGAGTTCAATGGGGCCTCAGGATGTGCAAAGGATAAAGTTGGGAGGTGAGGCAGTTGGAGGCTGAAAAGGAGAGGAAGGCCAAGGAATCTGGGCTAAATCCAAGAGCAAAATGGAGTAACAGATTCATAATAAAAGCTGAAAGAATGGTTATTAATAAGGAGTAATCATTATGTAGAGACTTTCAATCAGCAAAGCTTTCTTAGAGGATTTGAAGTTGATGGGAGTGGAGTAGAAAAGCATGCTGCTGCTGCTGCTGCTAAGTCGGTTCAGTCGTGTCCGACTCTGTGCGACCCCATAGACGGCAGCCCACTAGGCTCCTCTGTCCCTGGGATTCTCCAGGCAAGAACACTGGAGTGGGTTGCCATTTCCTTCTCCAGTGCATGAAAGTGAAAAGTGAAAGTGAAGTTGCTCAGTTGTGCCCGAGTCAGCAACCCCATGGACTGCAGCCTACCAGGCTCCTCCTTCCATGGGATTTTCCAGGCAAGACAATGGGTTGCCATTGCCTTCTCCAGAAAAGCATGCTAGCCACCTAGAATACTGTGACTTAAATATAATTCTAGAGCATAAGAAAAATGAAGAAATCCAATACAAGTCCATTTTTCATGGTTTCAAGGACTGCTGATGGACAAAGCCGAATAGGTGGATTTCCACCTCTCACACCTAAGAGAGAAGGAATAGAGCTATTCCTCCCAGTCAGCTCCATCTCAGTTAGTGGCTTACCATATACTCAGCTGTTCAAGTAAAGAACATGATGGTTGTCTTTGATCCCTTTTCTTCATTTGACTCTAAAATATATTCTGTCTTTCCTGCTTTGATTCTTCATTAGACTCTCCAGAAAACTGACACTCTGCTGTTTGAAAGCCTCAATCAGATCAAGTCACTATCCTCCAAAGGCTGCCTATTGCATTTTAGAACAAATTCCAATATCCGAGTCCCTTAAATTTCCATATTTGCCTTATTTTGCTATTCATTATGTTTCAGCCTTCTCACCTCTTTGCTATCTGTTGACTCACTGAACTCATTCACATCATAGGACATTTTTACTTCTTTTCTTTTTCTTTTTTGACTGGCATTCTCTTCCAGCAGAAAATCAGCTCAAATAAATATCCTAGCTTTAGAGAGCACTTCTCTGGACAACCAACATGAAATATTACATCCCTGACTATTTTTTTCCCTCATTTGTTAAGAAGCAGGCCAGTCTCTCCAGGAGGATTTTGGCTCCAGAGAACAGGACTTGCTTTGTCTTATCCAGTGCTGCAAACTCTGTGCCCAGCAAAGTGCTTTGAATGTAGTTGCTCAATAAATATTTGTTAAATGGATGAAGAATAAAAAGAATGGGAGTGATGATGGCTTGAGTAATGGGTAGAACTTATGTTTTAGCCAATAAATGAATTAAGTTGTATAATCCATGATGTGGATTTTTTTTTAAAAAAGTATATTCTATTTCAGCAGTTAACCAAATTGTTTTCTTCTTTGCATACCAGCTTATTGATGGTGGGTAGGTGGACTGAAAGCCTTTTGTGTTGCAGGGGGAAAACAAGCTTGAGATTTAAAGGGGGAAAAAGGTCTGAATTAATCCATAGGGTGGGTGAGAACTCAGCCAGAACACTGTCTGGAATCCAGACAATTCAGTGACAGAAACACTCACAGTATCAGTGTTGGGGAGGTCAGATGAGATGGGTCTGTGACATGTGCAGTCGCTCCTGATGTGTCTGATTTTTTGACACCGTTTCATAGTGACACTTAAATTTGAATGGGAAATGACCTCCTTGTTTCCAGTTCCTTTCCTAGCTAGTGTAGGGTTGCTCCTTCAGCACATACTGGTATGTTTTGTCCAGTATAGTTGTCCAGTATCTCAACAGATCACATTTGTGAATGTATTTTCTAGCAGAAATAGTGATTTCAAGACAGAGAAAAGCTTGTTGGAGCTATTTATTTTTCACTTTTAAAAGAAGGAATACCTTCCTGGCAAATAAGCAAGTAAAAGAGTAAGCAGTCTCCACAGCTTTCTTGGAAGGAGTCAGCCACTGCAGGTATGGGCGAATTCTTTTGGCCAGCGTTAGGTTCCCTGGGCTTTTCTCACACTTGTGTTGGCACAGGTGGTGGAGTTTATTATTAGTGGTGTGTCCTACAAGCCATTCATTCATGGAATATGGCCCTGGGAGAGGAATCTTCATGTGAAAATAAAATTGTCATTGTTTTTCATTGGCTTAGGAGGCATCTTCCATAATGAAATAATATCCCTAAATATAGAAAGACCTCAATTTAGGAGAAAAGAAAAAAAGGTGAGGAAAAAGAGAGAGAGAGATGAGAGATGTCCTCTGTGGAATCAATGTGGCACTGAGGAATTCAGATTTTGTTTTGTGCAATGCTAGTTGCCTTGCCAGTCTCAAGCTGGCACTGTGGGCTTGCTGTAGCTGCTGAGCCTGAGCTTAGGAGAAGAGACAGTTTGCTTCGGTTTTACTGCTCAGCCTCACCATGCATCTCAATATGTTTTTGATTTTTGTATTTTAAAAATAAGGTGAATGATCTCAAAAGGAAATCATTACGGGTGATTTTATTCTTTGCTTTTTCTAATGGACAATTAAAAAGCAATCCTGGTCCTATTCCAGAGATTTTCTCATTTCTCAGTACAACTGTAATTTAGGCACATACAGTAGTGCAATGGTATTATTAGATATTATCATGTTTATTTTATTCATGAAAATGTGTGACACACCTTATTTGTATTCTTTTGGAGGAAATGTCCTGGAATGGGTTTTGTCCTCGTTCCTTTCTGTGCCTCTCATAAGGTGTGTGTTGGAATTCAAGTTCTTAAGAATAAGAATAACATTTCTTTTTTTTCCTGGGAAAGCATAATGATTTTGAGCTTTGAGGTGTTTCAATGGGCTATTGTTGCTTGTTTTTTTTTTTTTTTTCCAAACAATGTTCCAGCCCACTAAGTTCAACTGTGATACACTCTCTACCTCCAATGGCAGATATTTATATTTCAAATTAAATAAAACTATAATTAATTTTCTTATGAAAAACATTTTGGAATTTTGCTTTTTTAAGATCTATGAGGTAATTGGAGATACCCCAGGCTATCACAAAACCAGGGCTGGGAATCACTGCTTTAATTATTAGCAGTTTGTAAGCCTTCAAAAAATATTAAAACCAGGATACATTGTCTAATTTCTGGTGGGTGGATTTTTAGTGTAATTTAATGTGTTAACAAATGCTCAGAGAAGAGGTCGTGGATCCAGAAAGATGGCGTTTGCAGAAGGCTTTTATACAAATTATTTCAAAGATTAACAGGAATGGTTGTGTATTGGGGCAGAAGGAATAAGGTGCCTCAATTAAATGATAGAGAAATCTTGAGGAAAAAATTTGTCTTTCATCAATCCTATATTAACAATAAAATTCTCATTATGGAAATCAATAATCCTGTAATAAATGTATAACTTTGAAAGATTCTTTTATTAATATTTTTATATGATTGTGCAGCAGATATTGAAACCAAATACTGCTTTTCTTTAAGAATGACAAAGTTCTATCCTATGTCTCTAAAGTGTTAGATACTCAGTTGTGTCCATGGAATTCCTCTGTCCATGGAATTCTCTCAGGAGAGAATACTGGAGCGGGTAGTAATTCTCTTCTCCAGGGGATCTTTCCAACCCAGGGATCTTACACGTAGATTCTTTACTGTCTGAGCCACCAGGGAAGCCCCTTATGTCTCTAAAGAGAATCTTAAATTAGAAGGATCAAAAGAATAATTTGCAAATAAATTCACCTGCTGAATTTGTGCCTGAACTTACTGTATTTACCTAATTCATTTTTGGCTTTTGCTTAACTCGAGCCATGGTGACACACTGAGAAATTAGTGCCAAGTTCTCCCCGGTTGCTGGAACATTTGTACAAGGCAGTGGTGAATAAGTAAGGGTAGTGTAAGCCCCCGGGCTTGGGTTCCACTCAGTAGGGGGTCTTAGGCAATGCCTGAAGAACCATTGTGTGGTCTGGCTAATTGGTACTGCTAGCCTATTGTTATTTCATGGATCCAGGAAAGCGGTTTTGGTCCCTTTCCACATACAGAGTTGAGCCCAACATACCAATAGTCCTGTACTGAGAGAGTTCAGGATCTATCAATTTTATGCTAAAACCTAGATAGGCTTTGTGGTTTTTAGAGATGGATTAAGGATGTTTTTGTAGTGTTCATAGACATATGATTCACAAACCTACAGTGGTATAGGCAGTTTGAAAAAGATTTGAGTAAGGAAACAGGTAGACTGAGAGAGGATATGTGTCTCTAAAAAGACTTCTGTTTTGTCTTTTGGCACAGATGTCTGCTTTAGGCTTCCTTTTACCTGGTGTTACTGCAGGAAATTTGCATTCCAAAGGGTAGGTGAGGCTGCCTTCCTGCTTCTGAAACCTCTAGAAGGTGTTCTGACCTAAGAGGTGTTTTTGCAACTTTTTTCCAGGGGATACCTCTATCACCTGATTAATACAGTTCTATCTGGTTAACACCTCAGTAGTCTTGCATACTTTTCCTTTTAACTTTTTCTGAAGAATAAGGGTCACTACTTGCTTCTTTTGCCACTTTACTTATTTATTTTTTAACTGAAGTACCTATTTATTTTTAAAGAGGACGTCTGTTGTTGTTTATTTGTTAAGTCGTGTCCGACTTCTTGGGACCGGTGGACTGTAGCCCACCAGGCTCCTCTGTCCATGGGATTTCCCAGGCAAGGATACTGGAGTAGGTTGCCATTTCCCTTTTCCAGGGATTGAATCCATGTCTATTGCTTGGCAGGAGAATTCTTTACTACTGAGCCACTTGGGAAGCCCAAAGAGGGGATATCTATGACATCTAAAGGGGCTTCTCTTTTGGCTCAGCTGGTAAAGAATCTGCCTGCAATGCAGGAGACCTGGGTTTGATTCCTGGGTTGGGAAGATCCCCTGAAGAAGAGAAAGGCTACCTACTCCAGTATTCTGGCCTGGAATTCCATGGACTGTGTAGTTGCAAAGGGTCACAAAGAGTCTCAGTTCCTGAAGGTCCCAGCCTCTGTATACTTTTCCCTTATTCACTTTTTCTTACTGTATTTAAATTTTCATTCATGTAGTTTGCCTCTTAGCTATCTCTTATTTATTTATTTTTATTTCTATCTCACCTTTTAGGACTTGCTTGGAGTGTAAAATATTTTTCAAACTTGGGAGAACAAAACGAGATAAGTTCATGGACACTAACCCCTTTCTTATTCCAGAATTCCTTAGAAGGGAGCAATGGAACCTTTTGGGTCTGTCCCATTCTTCTTTGGACTACTTGGGCTTTCAGTCCGTGGCTCAGTTCCTTGGCACCAGATGCTAGTAGTACCAAGATCAAAGGTTTGATCCTCACTTGGGCTCGTTTGCTGTGTATTTGTCCATTAGGTTATATGGAGATTCAGTACAGTCGCTATAGACTTATTGGTCTTAAAGGAGATTGGTGAGCACACAAGTGACTAGATGAAAATCCAGTCCCATTCCTGGAAAAATAAAGCCTGTGCCCTATTGTCATGTTTGCATTTGGACAGAATGTGCCACTTAAAATGTGAGCTTGTTATTCAACCTCCCTGCATCTCTGTTTCCTCATCTGTAGAATGGAGATAAGATTTGCTCCCTTTCTACCTCACCAGGATCTGTGGAGATTAGATAATAGCTGTAAAGTTTTGTACAAAGGTACAAACTTTATTTTAAACAAAGAGATTGGCAAACAAATACAAACATATTTTAAGGACCGCCCCCCCAAAAAAGTGTATTGCCTAATAATATTTGAATTGGGATCAGTAGTTTGCAGTTTAATCCATTCTGAACTTGGTTTAGCTGCAAAAAGTTAGGTGTGAATGTTTGACCTTCCTACTTTTCTATAAGGTAAAAAATTGTGTGGTAGTGAACATTTGTATTAATAAAAACAAAGCGGGCTTTGAATCTGAAACAGGTTTTATTTGAAAAAGAAGGTGAAGGCGAAGGTCTCTAGGAACATATGTGCCACTGAGGAATATTTGCATATATTTGATCTGCAAGCATGCTTCAGTGGTTTTCTCAGTATACCTTGGAGTTTAAGTTGCAGCAAAGAACCGGTGCCATTGCTCAGCACCATAGTTGGCTCTCTCCAGCTTTATTATGGCACACAGCGACAACTTCATTTTTAGCATTAAAAAAAAAAAAATCCTCTTCACTTAATTCAGACAGTGACCTGCAGGCCTCATTCTGACTGAAGGAGCCATTCAGAATACTTCCAGACAAAAGCAGGGCTTTTTCCTAGCAACCAGATCAAAGCCAAATCTCCCAGAATAGTTCCCTCCCAGGTTTCCTTTGGCGCATAGGTTCACAAGGATTCTAAGGCTCGTGGTATCCAGTTCAAACTACTCTTTCAAACTGAAATGGAAAGGAAAACTCCTGAGGAATTTTCACAGACTCTGAGAACTGGCGGGCCTTGCAAGAGCACTTAATCTCGGGAGAACACGGTGGTCATTTGGAGCATCCCTAACTTTGTTATCGCCTGCATCTGCATGTACATTCTGCCGGACTCCCACAGAATGAAGTCTCTGTTTCCTTTCTGCCAGTACCTAATATCAGCTATGCCCAGGAGCCGGCTGATGAAGACTTCCTGTTTGTTTTGAGTCACTGCTAGAGTGATAAATATACTTTAGCTTTCTGCTTAGAGAGGAAAGAAACCAGCTGCCCTGAACTAAAGAGAAAAATGCAGAAATTCCACTGAATGCCCCTGTTATCATGCAGTTTCAAGGGCAGCATCAAAATGAAAACTATAAGCCTGGGCAAAGTAAATAATTTCCATATTAAAGCGTCTTGCCGCATGCATAGACCTAAGTTGTTTGTCTTTAATCATTTAGGCGAACGATGAATTTTTCACTCTTCTAAGACTAACTCAGCAATGTTTAGAAATTTTTTAAAAATGTAAACTTACACTACAGAGTAATGGTGAGCTATATAAATAAACAATTGCAGTTGTGGTTTTTTGATCTGACCACAAATTTTTAATGCCATTTTTGCATGAACATATAATGCTTCTGGATAAACAATAATGTTTACATTGTCGGTGGCATCCACTATTGTATTGAGTCATTTACATACATGATTATTTGGATATAGAGTAACCCGAGAACAAAAAGAATACTATAAAATTATTTAAAACAAGAACAACAGGAAATCCTTTATAGCTTAAATAGCACTTCAATAAAGCTGTGGCATTTTTATGTTTTGATCTCATTTTTTGTCCTTTTATTTTGAACAGACTCTGGATTTGGTGATTAGAGTATCCTTTGAATGGAATTTATTTTTTAACAGTGAATTTAGGAAGCCTTACTGATCTGCATGTCTTGACCACAGCATTTTGATTTTTGTCTTTTTTTTCTTTTAAAGCTCAGTTTAGACTTGACTTCCAGTAGTTATGAATTGGAAAAGACAACTTTTGTGTACTTGGAGGGTATATGAATTGCTTATTTCCTCCCAATAGCTATGGTCTCTTAAAAGTTTCTAGTTGTAAAGGAAGAATTTACAAATAATCTACAGTTAGTCTCTTTGTCTAAAGAAAATATTTAGTAAATTCAAAGTAAAGTTAGCATTAACACTTTTATGCTGTCAAAGTAGTGATACTGGATGGTGTGCATTGGTTTTTTCACAATGTCTCTGGTCGTATTTTTAATTTGAGTCTTGAAAATGCACCAAAATATTGTATATAAAGAAGGTTCCCCAGCATGTTGGAGTCAATGGTGGGAACATTGACACAGTAGCTTCTTGGATGAGAGAATTACAGTGCTGAAGGTTTGATGGAGACTGTGTCTTTATCATTTAAAAGCTCATATTAAAAAATGCATGTGATGTTGGCAGTTTATAAAGGAGGAGAGGCATTTAGAAATGTTCAGCATATTAGTTAAAACTACGTAAAATATACTAAATATGTTTTTATGTGTGTTTTTATAAAAACATTCTTACTTTATTGATCCAAGGAGGTTGAGAAGAAAGCATTTTAAAATATGATGAATGAAGAAAGCCTTAAAATACTGAATCTTACATTTTCTGTGATAACGGAGACCTGTATGTATGTGAACTTAGAATAGAATCAGAGAGTGGATAGTATTAGGAGGACAGGGAAAAATAGTGAAGCCAGGATTTCATGTGAGTAGGAAAGAAGGGTATAAAATTAGTTTATCAAATAAATGAATTTGCAAATATAAGTTTGCTAGGGGGTAGTTTCAACTTCCCTACTTAAAAAAAGAGGTTACAATTCAATAGAAATACATGAGACAGTGGTTTAGGTGAGATTTTTTTTTGTGAAATCTATTATTTAAAATAAATTAGAGCTCTAATGGGTGGGACCTATCACTTACCAAGTATAAAAAGGCGTGAAAAAAACCACCCTTTACCTTTTCCAGTGCTGCTGAATATCAAATATCTAGTGCTGAAGTGAAACTTTTATGGTCAAATTGGTGCTGCCCATGTCAAGTCACCATTCTTCTCAGCAATAGTAATTGCTTAGACTGTTCAACACTAGCTTTGGTTGTGGCCACGTTTGTGATCCAGCCTTAAGGAATGATACATCTATAGGGATTCCACTCACTGATAACCAGCATTATTTCCTCATGATTGAATAAGAAGATAAGAATCACATCTTATCTTTTCATGTTACACTACAATTTACAAAATGCTCTCTTTTGCAGCATCTTGCATGACCCTTGGTTGTATCTCGTTCTGGTTGAACAATGACAGTGAGTCATCTGTCCTGGGCCAGTGGTGATGACCGCAACACCGTGGTTCCTTTAAGGGGGCAGAAATATTTCTTATGGTGCCTAACAACATTTTAGGAGCACCTTCTTATGAAAGATATTCTTCAAATGTATTTTCAAGTATGGTAACTTGTGGCAAAGTGAAACGAAAGTGTATTCCATAGTTAACCTTGTATTTCTCTGAACTTATCATGATACCGCATTCCTAATTCCAAGAGTTTGGGACAATTCTATTGAAGAAAGTGAAGTGTAGCCTTGGAAAATAGGGGCTATGGGAATAATTTGTTATCTGAATAAAGAATTTTTTTTTTTTTAAAGAATGCGCTTATTAGAAGAAATGGGTATGGGAAGGGGGTATGTTTTTCACACCTGTTTTTCTCACTTCTGAGGTGATAAGTCCAGCCCTCACAAAATAAAATGGCAGGTTTCACACTAAACCCACCCAGGCATATCCCTATAGTCTCCTGGCCCATTTATTGTTTGAGAATAGAGAGGAAACATGAATTCTTGCATAAACCAGTGGCTGAGAGAGGCCTCCGCCATCTTTGCTTTGCCTGCCTGTCTTTCAGATGTGTGTCATCTTCTGTGTGATATGCATAGATCTCCAGGGCTTGATTTCAAATATACTAGGTCTCTAATAACTTTGGTTCTAGATCAACATCTTCTTTGTCCTCTACTTGATCTTAATACTCTGTGAATTAAATACTTAAGTTCATGATTTTACTAGCTGGGCTCTCACACAGTTTGTATATATGTCTTAGACTCTTTTGGGCACCATTTCTATTCTATCTTATTCACTGACACAAAGATATCTCTCATCTCTCAAAACGACCTATCTGATGAATTTTATAACTGGAATTAACCTCGGAGATCATATAGGACAATGTCTAATAGCCAATTAATGGAACTCTTGATTTACCAGTCCTCAAACCTGATCTTCACCGTTTTTCTCCAGCTCCGTAAATGTTGACCTCATTGATGGTGGTCTTGAAAAGAAAAACTACTAGGACTTATCTTTGATTCCTTATTACCTTTACTACCCCATATACAATCCATTAGTAGATCATTTTTGCTATCCTGACTGTATACAATATTTCTCCAAAAGCCACCATCACCCCTTCCTCTGATATGGTAAGAATCTGAAATTTTTCTCCTTGTTGCACATTCTCTCACATTTCCCTGTTTTTTTTTTTACATATTACTTTCTGAGACCTTGTTTACTGATTTGCTTTTTTTGTGTGATTTATTTTTTCTTCTTTTTTTGGTCTGCTATCCCTTACTAGGATGTAAATTCCAGGAGTAGAGACTTTGGGTATAGAATGTAGCATATATAATTGTAACTCTGTAGCACATATAATTGTTCCTGCTACATCAAGCTCTTTAAATGAATGTTTGTTGAAAAAATTAATCCCCTCCTACACAGACTGGGAATATGAGCCACAATCAAGTTAAGGAAATTTATTAGGCTCAGAAGATTAGCTAATAACTCTACAACTAGAACTAAGCTCTCTTGACTCAATCTAAAGCTCATCATTGGACTATATTGTGGTTACTGTAGTTCTTACTATGTAAGACTGTATAACATAGATTTAAGGAGTGCAGTCTTCCTTGCTTGTGGCTTGTAATGTGGGGCCATCTGGAAAGCTAATGAAACTAATTATAAGATTAACAGCTAGGTGGCCTGGCTAATGCCCAACTCATACCTGTTGCACCAAAATCTACTCTTCAACAAAGTTTTAGCCATACCATCTAGTGCAGGTTTTTAGTTTTAAAGCCCCACACAAACTAACTTTCTGGATGATCATTCAATACTACTTTATTGTAATGTCACCTTAAAATATAGAACCATTTAATTTTTAATGTACTTTTTCATTTTGTCTATGAGAATGAAGTATGTTTCCACCTTCCAAGGGATACTTTCTCTCCTATACTTCTCTTCTGAATCCAATTTTTCTAGCTTCTCTTGAAGCTTTGTTTATTCAAACAATTGCAAGCTCTTTTCCTGTACCCCTAACCTTTCCCTCTTCACTGCTTTCATTTTTGTAGTAGTGTACAAACTTTACAGTCTGTAGACCTCAGTTTGAACAAGACTCTCTCTTTTACCAGCTATTTGACAGTGTAGAAATTACTTAATTTCTCAGACCCTTGATTTCCTCATCCCAAAACAGGGAGATAAGGAAGGGCAATTGTATAGGTTAAATTAGAAAATGTGTGGAGAGAACTCCATGACAGAGTATTCACTAAATGGTAGTTACTGACATTATGATGCTGTGAAAGTGCTGCACTCAATATGCCAGCAAATTTGGAAAACTCAGCAGTGGCCACAGGACTGGAAAATGTCAGTTTTCATTCCAATCCCAAAGAAAGGCAATGCAAAAGAATGCTCGAAGTACCGCACAATTGCACTCCTCTCACATGCTAGTGAAGTAATGCTCAAAATTCTCCAAGCCAGGCTTCAGCAATATGTGAACTGTGAACTCCCTGATGTTCAAGCTGGTTTTAGAAAAGGCAGAGGAACCAGAGATCAAATGGCCAACATCCACTGGATCATGGAAAAAGCAAGAGAGTTCCAGAAAAACATCGATTTCTGCTTTATTGACTATGCCAAAGCCTTTGTGTGGATCACAATAAACTGTGGAAAATTCTAAAAGAGATGGGAATACCAGACCACCTGACCTGCCTCTTGAGAAATCTGTATGCAGGTCAGGAAGCAACAGTTAGAACTGGACATGGAACAACAGATTGGTTCCAAATAGGGAAAGGAGTACGTCAAGGCTGATTTAACTTATATGCAGAGTACATCATGAGAAACGCTGGACTGGAAGAAACACAAGCTGGAATCAAGATTGCCGGGAGAAATATCAATAACCTCAGATATGCAGATGACACCACCCTTATGGCAGAAAGTGAAGAGGAACTAAAAAGCCTCTTGAAGAAAGTGAAAGAGGAGAGTGAAAAAGTTGGCTTAAAGCTCAACATTCAGAAAACGAAGATCATGGCATCCGGTCCAATCACTTCATGGGAAATAGATGGGGAAACAGTGTCAGACATTATTTTTTTGGGCTCCAAAATCACTGCAGATGGTGATTGCAGCCATGAAATTAAAAGACGCTTACTCCTTGGAAGAAAAGTGATGACCAACCTAGATAGCATATTCAAAAGCAGAGACATTACTTTGCCGACTAAGGTCCGTCTAGTCAAGGCTATGGTTTTTCCTATGGTCATGCATAGATGTGAGAGTTGGACTGTGAAGAAGGCTGAGCGCCAAAGAATTGATGCTTTTGAACTGTGGTGTTGGAGAAGACTCTTGAGGGTCCCTTGGACTGCAAGGACATCCAACCAGTCCATTCTGAAGGAGATCAGCCCTGGGATTTCTTTGGAAGGAATGATGCTAAAGCTGAAGTTCAGTACTTTGGCCACCTCATGTGAAGAGTTGACTCATTGGAAAAGACTCTGATGCTGGGAAGGATTAGGGGCAGGAGAAGAAGGGGACGACCAAAGATGAGATGGCTGGATGGCATCCCTGACTCAATGGATGTGAGTCTGAGTGAACTCCTGGAGATGGTGATGGACAGGGAGGCCTGGCGTGCTGTGATTCATGGGGTCGCAAAGAGTTGGACACGACTGAGCGACTGAACTGGCTGACTGACTGACCAACATTATAGAACTAATCAGATTTCCTTTATCTGAAAAAGTATTCATATAAGTGAAACCACACCCCCCCCAATTCTCTTAGCTCTACTCACCCTATTTAACCCTTCTTTGCTTATTGTTTACATTCAGGGCCAAATTCTTGCGAAACATGCTGTATACTTATTTCTTTTCCTTTTTCATAATGTTCTTGTATCTGAACAGCTAAGAAATGTGAGTTATGTTGTGTCAAGAGTTGCGCTTTTGACTTTTCTGTGTGCAAACCATGTTGTTGTTAGAGATTTTCTGTTTCTCGTGTATCCCTGTTCTTTCATTTTGTCAGGAGTGCCAGTCTTCATGAGAGTGAGCTAAAGTTCACTAAGCTAGGCTTAGTGGCCCCAGAGAACTGGGATTTTCTCCAATTTTCTCACAATTTTCCAAATATTGTTAGAAGAACCATGGAGGTAATGAGAAGCATTGAGTACCCTAACTGGGAGATGGGTTAGTGGACCCAGTTCTAGTTAAGATCTACATAGTTAAGAATAAAGGTGGGGTAGGGGTGCAATTACTTGAAGTAGCTGCTGCTGCTGCTGCTAAGTCGCTTCAGTCGTGTCTGACTCTGTGTGACTCCATAGACAGCAGTAGACCCAATAGCAATTTAGAAAGAGCTAAATTGCTGATATAGAATATGTATCTCAAGAGGAGATATTTTCAAGGGTATGTGCCATTTTCTGGAGAAAATTATAGTACTGGACGGTGAGTATGAAGGGGGAGCTTCATAGGAAGTTATTGGACAATAGAGAGCTAGGCACCATGAGAAAGTTACGTCTAGGAAAAGTGAGGAATGAACAGTCCTCTCCACAGTGCCAGAAAACCTTATCATAGATTGGGCAGATCTGTCTATGGAGAAGGCAATGGCACCCCACTCCAGTACTCTTGTCTGGAGAATCCCATGGACAGAGGAGCCTGGTAGGCTGCAGTCCATGGGGTCGCTAAGAGTTGGACACGACTGAGTGACTTCACTTTCACTTCTTACTTTCATGCATTGGAGAAGGAAATGGGAACCCACTCCAGTATTCTTGCCTGGAGAATCCCAGGGACAGAGGAGCCTGTTGGGCTGCCGTCTATGGGGTTGCACACAGTCGGACATGACTGACGTGACTTAGCAGCAGCAGCAGCAGCAGCCTATGGAAAAAGACTTTTCACAAGGACCATGAAGAATCCTGGGCAGCTGACTCAGGGAGATAGTAAGTAGTGATAACTTATAAGTCTTTTTTTCTTTTTGAGGGGGCATGTCTCGTGACATAAGAGATCTTACTTCCCTGGCCAGGGATTGAACCTGCACTCCTAGCAGTGGAATTTTGGAGTCCTAACCACTGGGAAACCAGGGAAGTCCCTATTTTCTTTCTTTTAACTAAAATAACAAAGTTTAGCCTAATTTCTTGCAACTGCAGTTTCCAAGTGTCTACTGTGGGGCTCAAAACCAAAGACATGAAAATATTTTACCAAGTCACCTGGGTTCTCAGTGCCACAAATGTCTTGGGAGAAGGGAGACTACTTAAAAATAAACTCAGGCAACATCCCATGCTGTGCTCCAACCTACTCCCTTACCTCCAAAGGCATAATACTCTACCTGGTCAAGCAAAACCCACCAGCTCCATATTTATGTAACTGATACTTAGTGAATAACATATCTACCACATCTTTTCTCCTAACAACAAATACATTTTATTAAAGGAAAATAGATTTAGATATTTTTAGTTGGAATACTGCTGCTGCTGCTAAGTCGCGTCAGTCATGTCTGACTCTGTGCGACCCCATGGACTTCAGCCCACCAGGCTCCCCCGTCCCTGGGATTCTCCAGGCAAGAACACTGGAGTGGGTTGCCATTTCCTTCTCCAATGCATGAAGGTGAAAAGTGAAAGTGAAGTCGCTCAGTCGTCTTCGACTCTTAGTGACCCCATGGACTTCAGCCCATCAGGCTCCTCCGTCCATGGGATTTTCCAGGCAAGAGTACTGGAGTGGGGTGCCACTGAGGCCATTTATTAAAAATTAAATTGGGTCAATCTTTAAAAAATTTATTTATTTGTTTGTTTATAGCTGCACTGGATCTTCATTGTTGTGCATGGGCTTTAGCTGAGATGAGTAGGGCTACTCTCTAGTTGCATTGTACTGGCTTCTCATTCAAAGCTTCTCTTGTTACAGAGCAGGCTCTTGGGCATGCAGCCTCGACAGTTGCGGCCCATAGTCTCAGTTGCCCCTTGGCATATGGTATCTTAGTTCCCTGACCAGGGAATCCGGGTCACCTGCATTGGCAGGTGGATTCTTGACCAGTGGACCACCAGGGAAGTCCTTTGGGTCAATATTAATCAGACTAGGTTATATCCAAGACTTATGTGAAATACCAGAGACATTTTGAGGCCTCTGAGGTGCCTTGGTATGTGGTGCCTCAAGGGTTTCACTTGCAACTAGGATGAGTTTGCCTGAACAGAGACTCCATCTCCTTTTATTGTTTTGTGTTATATTTATCATCTTATCTTCACTACGTGCCAAACAGTTTTCCATGAAATGATTTATTCTAATAATTAGAAGAAGGCAATATTCTTTTGGTGGATGACTGTTTTGTCTGAGTTGTAAAATATAATTTGCCTTTTTCTTTGAACCGTTACTCCAGGAGAGGTTTATATTTAATTAGTTTGAGATGTATGGTGGCATACCTTTGTCTCTAAGTAAAAGATTCTTTTTTTCCCAAATCAGATGGGTTTTGAATTGACAAGGTAGAATATCTGCAGTAAGATTAAAAATGCTAAGATTTTTTCCATTAAGAAGTCATTTTTAAGTTGTTATAATTTAGCACTTCAGATGCTGAATACCTATTAAGAAATACTTGTTTGCATTATGTTAGATGTAAATTAGGTGACTCACTTTCTCCATCTCTTTCTCTATATTTGTTTTTAATTCTGTTCTAAAGCAGGAACTAGAACCAAATGAAATTAAAGCATCTTTTTGGTTTGATTGGGCTAATATTCTTCAATGAGCTGAGTATGACTCACAGCCTGTCCCTTTTTTATTAGTAATTAAACTGAGACACTGAAAGATTATGTAAATTCATAACAGCAGGTTAAATATCAAGGCTGTAGTCTACTGAACAACACTGCTATGTTTAAACTGATACTTCAATATTGTCCTCAGATAATTTGAATATTTGACCTTATAGGATGGTCCCTAAGAAGTAGGGTATTAAAAATAACCAATGTAATTTATTTTCATTTTTTGCTGGAAGTGAGTTTTCACTTTGAATGGAAAATAAATAATGTGCCTATAACATTTTTTTGTTTTTGCTTAATTGACAAATACTTCTGTAGCATGGTGGTAGCTATTTCTTTTTTGTTTAAAAAAATGTTTTGATTTTCTCTTAACCAAAGTAATTGATGTACATTATAAAAAAAGGACATCATTAAATATATACAGATTTGTATATATCTGTATATACAAAATATATCTGTATATTTTGTGTATCTGTATATATGTATATATAAAATGTATATCTGTATATGTAAAATATATACAGATTTAGGCTTTTATTTCATGTTAGTGCCCTTTTTTTCAGAAAGATCACACTAATTTATGTGCTAATTTGGAAGTATAGAGAACATAAAATGAGGAAAATTAGAAACCGCCCACAATTCCACAGTTTAAAAATAGCCATTGTTAATGGTGCACATTCTTCTGAGCATTTCTTGTATGTATTTTATGTTAAATACACATTAAAAATGTAAATCCTATTGTAATTTTTAAAAATATATCTTTTGAGGTAAGAATGAATATTGAGTATGTTTCAGTGTTATTAAATATTCCTTCATAACACTTTTTATCTTGGCTGCACCATTATTTATTTAATTGATCCCCTTTTATTGAGCATTTAGATTGTTTCTCATTTTTTAAAGACTGTAAGTATGGTTGGCACAAATATTCCACGTAGCTAAATATTTGTTCATACTCTTCGTACTTTTGATTATTTTCTTAAGACGTATTTTCAGAAGTGGAATTGCCAGTCAAAATATATACAGCTTTTAGGCTTTTATTTCACGTTAGTACCCTTTTCTTCAGAAAGATTGCACTAATTTACATGCTAATTTGATTGTAGCTTATCACTTTGATATTTTAAAATCTTACAGCTATTTGTCTTATGGCAACCAAACATACTAACTGTGTGATGTTCCAAATTGGTAATAAGAGGGTCAAAATAACTGACTAAATTCTACCATTCCTGATTATTTCAGTTATGTTAATTTGGCATAATCCTTTCCCCTGTCTGTTCTTGGCTAGTTTGCATCTGGATCTGTGTTATGTTTTACTATTCTGCAAGAAGCCTCAAATAAATTGAAGAAAGGGAGCCTGTCAGTTGCAGTCTAATATGGTATATTAACTCTTAACCCAAATTCAGGCAAATGTTGTCCATTAATCATTGGCTAATATAAAAAGAAAGAATTGTGGTGATATTAACTAGGAAAAGGTTCCAGAATAATTCTGAAGCAGACCATGTAACCTGTCCCCAAGAAACTAACACACAAATAAATCAATGTGCTCACCATTAGAACCGACAAAGCCTCCAAAGCTCAACCAGGTTTGCTGCTCAGATAACACTGGTAGGAAGAAGGACCAGACATAATTTCATCTTTTAATTTTCTTGTCTCTTCCAAACTTTTTGCTTTTTAATCTGCAAATTTTACTAGGTAAAACGTGGTAGAAATTATGAATTTTACATGTCTTAGATTCCAGATTTGTCAAAAACCAAAAATTGACAGTGATATTTTCCTTAATGTCTATTAATCTCTCTGTAAGGCAAGAAGTCTACTCATGAGTCATGCACCAGCAGAGAGAAACAATTAAAATATCAGCTCTTCCCCCACTTCCACCCCTAAAAATGTTTCTAGCCTCAAAAGGGAACTTAGTTCTTGGCAGTTTTAGCCTAAAATGCTTCTTCAGCTTTTCTTGGACTTTGGCCATCTCAAAATGCAAGTGAAGAGAAAATTGTCCCATAAGATTAATTTTTGGTGATTGAACTTATATCTTAAAAACTAAGCTGTTTCACTTCCTTAAGAAAAAACAAATTTCTTGAAGATAGGTTTCCATTCCATGTTCGTAATCCCTGAAGTGCCTAATCTTTTCAGTGAAGTTTTTTTTTTTTGCCTGGGCCACATGGCTTGTGGGATCCTTAGTTCCCTGACCAAGGATGAAACCTGTGCCTCCTGCAGTGGAAGCTTGGAGCCCTAACCACTGGACTGCCAGGAAATTCCCATAAAGTGCCTAAACTTTGATATGTATTTGTGTGGTGTGAGAATGTCCTGCTGCTGCTGCTGCTAAGTCGCTTCGGTCGTGTCCGACTCTGTGCGACCCCATAGATGGGGGCCCACTGTCTCTGGGATTCTCCAGGCAAGAACACTGGAGTGGGTTGCCATTTCCTTCTCCAATGCATGAAAGTGAAAAGTGAAAGTGAAGTCGCTCTGTCATGTCCGACTCTTAGCGACCCCATGGACTGCAGCCTACCAGGCTCCTCCATCCGTGGGATTTTCCAGGCAAGAGCACTGGAGTGAGGGTGCCGTCGCCTTCTCCAGAAAATGTCCTATGTTCCCACAAAAGCAAGAGGTAATAACTACTGGTAGCACATTGCAATGGAGAGAATATTTAGCTATGCAGAGGTCAAAATACCCAGCTGCTTCTTCAGCCTGTACCAGTCTACTAGCTGTGTCAGCTTTGGCAAGTTGATAAATCTCTCCGAACTTCCGTTTTCATAGTTCTAACATGGTGATACAAATAAAATTTCTCCTTATAGAACAGGTTGCTTTAAAGATCAACAGAAATGAAAAGTACACTATGGTGTAACCTGACTAGTACATTTCAAGTGAAAATTATTATTAATATTATTTTGAAGACATATGTTAGTGTTTACCTTTTTAGAATTCTTATTTCTCATTGTTTAGGTTGAAATGATAGTCTAACATAAGTCAGCCTTCTTTATATGTAGTTTTCATTTTATCTTAAAATTTTTTATTTAGAGATTTTTTAAAATTGGACATTACATTTGTATTTTTAAACTGTGTTTAATTATTTTTCTTTCTTTTTAAATTGAGGATACTTGAAGAAAGGTGCCCACATCATATGAGAAGAAGCACATGTAAATAGCATCTTAATTTAGGGTCCCCTCACATCCTTTTCAATCTGCTATGCAGCATTACCTGCCCTAAGGGGACAAGGACCCTAGCTTCAACACTGTTATCCATGAGGTCATGCTGAAATGGACTACAGAGTACCTACTAAGCTGTGTGACATAGCAAATTGCTCTGTCTCTTGGCTTCAATTCTTACTTTTAAAGGTAAAGAGGTTGAGCTTTGAAGGGTTTTTTTTTTTTTTTTTTTCCATCTTAACATTTAATGATTCTTTTAGAGGACACTCTAGGTTAGTACTATTTTTTGTACGACATCTTCTGTGGTTTGTTAGCTTCACAGAAACCATGTTCTAGGTGAGAGGTGGTCAGTCAACTTTTTCCTCTACTGTGAATGTAAGCAAACCCCTGGCCTTAACGCCATAATATGAACATGGTCCCAGAGGAGTAGGTGAGAGGGAATAATGAACCAAAGAAACCTAGGCAATTCCAACTCTCTTACAACACTGGAAGAATTACCTCAGAGCACTCTGCTCTGCTTGGTGCTTTGGGCATCATCACATCTCATGAAGAGCAGAAAATTCTCTATAATTTGATTGCTTGGGACCCACCATTAGTTGTGGGATGATTATGGTCGTCTGCCACTTAGCAATGAAAATACTGTTTGGGTAGCGATATTTGCTACTTAAGTAAATAGGATTAATTTTTTTTCCCCTTTAGTAATGTGTCTAGATGGAACTATATTTCCATGATTTCTGTCCTCAGAAACTGAGTGAGATGAGGAAGAATAAATTAAAATTACTTCCTTCAAAAGTCAAGACTGTAAGCATTACCACCTTCCTCCACAGTCTTGTGACATGTCCTGTCCCATGGGTTGAATCTTCTGTAGTTCTAAGAGTCTCCTAGCATGAGGGATTTATTTCTTTGCTTTCATTTTATAATCTTTTCTGAATGACTTCTTCAAAGGGAAAGATTCATTTTTACAGTAACCAAACAGTTGACTAAATGAGAAGCTACTTTCCAACAGGCTCAGAATCTCATGACGCTATGTCCTTGATGGAAAGTGCACAGGTCTCCAGGGTTGCAAAGAGTCAGATATGACTGAGCTTGCATGCGTATGCATATAGTACCTACCAACACGTTTGCAGTTCATGGTCATGACTGCCCAGGATTGGGGGTACAAGTTCACTATGTATTTTGTGCCACAACTTGATCGAACTTTAGGAAAAGTGGGAGACACATTTCCTCCTGTGGAAGTGTTGCCAGCTGTGACTTTCATCCCCTCCTGCAGGGGATACACATACTGAGGTGAGGATGGGCATTGTCTTCTCTGCAGCCCTGTAGGGTGGGAAGAATACTTTCTGCTTACCTTTGTGAAAATTGCTTAAATAAAATTACACCCCCAATATGCACTTCCCTGCCTCTTCCAGTGTCAAACAAGAAACCCAACCCCCCAAATCTAAACACCAGACAAGTAGCTTGAAAAATGAAAATAAATTTTCAAATCCAAAAGCTGTGTGCTTCTGTGATTGAAAATCTTTTTCTTAGCGAGTGGGAGTTGCTTTCATCATTGCTGGTCATATGTTTTTGTTTTTCGTTTCTGGTAGAGAAGTTTTCTAGGGTATTTTTCAAACTTTCCAGCTTAGCAAAGCGTTGGCTAAAATTGAAAAGAGAACTAGGCATTGGGTCGGAGGCAGCATTAGATTTGTTCTTGGTGGCGGCGGAGGTGGAGGGGGGGCAGGTTGCTGACACAGCGAAAATAAGACAAAACATTTGAAACTTCTGGCTTTGTACTTCTCAAATGCCTCTTTTAGAAATCGCTTAAGTCGTTATTAACACCCACCACCCACCTTCCCTTTTTGGTCCTGACATTGGGTAATAATAGATAATGTTGACATATGTTCCCTGCTGGTCAGAAATACTATACTTCTGTGAAAGGTAACATTTTCAAGCTATGACAAAATGTATTTTACTTGGACAGAACATTAGTTATTGGACTAATCTCAGAATGTGGGCTGTGGGGTAAAAGTTTTAACATTTTAGTTGTGGGAGAAAGTTTGTTGGGAGAGTAAAAGCATCAGTATGGGGTGTGTTTAGCTTTCACCATTTCTAGAGGTATTGGCTTGATGTCAAGCTCTTATGTCCTTAGGAATGTAAAGGAAACATTCCCAGTATGTATGAAGAACAGCTGTCCATGGACACAGCAACTTTTAAAAATGATTAGGCCCAACTTTACTGCAGTATGGATTATGGAATCAAAAAATATTTTTCACTGTGTACCAAAGAATTCTGTTTTACGGGCCAGTTTTAAAGCTTTTAACTGCATGAGACATATGTTGCAGTTCTGTTGTTTGTTCTCCATGTGATGTACTCTGAAATATGTAAAAAGAAAAAAGGAAGAGAGAAAAAAAGCATGCAAATTCTTCTGATCAAATGTGGTCCTCAAAAGTACTTTTGAAACTAATTTAGGGGATGAGTAAGGAAATGCCCCAGCTGGCTTCCATGCTACTGAAGTCTGAACAGCCCTTTGCAAAACTGGAAAAATTGATTTTGTTTTGAAGGCTCACACAGACTTTAGTGTTGTGGAAGTTGGAGAGAGTTTTTATTGAATCTGGTCCTTTGTGTTTTGTGACAGTCTGAATGGGTGTTAAGATCCATGAATAAATCTCTTGCCATTTCTGAAATTTCTGATATAAACATGGGCTCCGTCAATTTGTTCTTTGCACAAATGTCTTTCAGAATGTTAACAAACATGGTGCATTGATGGATGGGCTGGCCAATGGGAAAGCAGTCTGCTTTACTTGATGGGACATATCGGTATAATTTTTCTCTTGTTTCTCAATGCTATGGCCATTGAGAAGTAGGGGCTGCTGGGAGGTGAGGGGATGGTGGTTGAGAATGCGGACTTCATGACAAAGAAGAGTCTGTTCAGTCTGTTGGGAAAGTAGTGTTAATGACCTTCAGTTGAAAATCTAGCCAAGACACCATATCAAGGGGATTGTGAGATGGCCCTCAGGAAATAATTTAGTTATCTTCTATAGTGTCTTAGGTGAATTACTGGAAGGAACATAGGTGGCAAAGACAGGAAGATATTGTTAAAATATTGTTTTCCCATATTCTGTATCAGTTTGTGATTTTTGATTGTCCTTTAAACTCAAATGTTAAGTTGCTAATTCCCTAAAATTAGTTTCCAAATAAATACTGTAATTTAAAACAAGCAAGTTAAAGAAAAGTCTCCATTTTTATGATAAAAATTAGGCCATGCACTATATATAAACACTTTTGAAAAAAGAATCAGGGTTGAGTTTCAGGAGATGTTATGTTCCACAATTAATGGTAGTGAAAAATTGCATATTATATATAAAGTTTTCTAATATATAACTATCATTATAGCTATTATTCTGAGCCTAATACTGGGTTTTCATTTTGAAACACAAGTCCAAATCTTAGGCCTAAATCTTATTCTTCAGATATTTAATGCCCAGACTAGTGCTATGATGGCTCCTATTTCTTGCATCAACAAGAATTTATTATGTGGTTACACTGCCAAACAGCATCTAGCTTTACTTAGTTTTTACATAATTGCCCTTTTAGGGTGGTTATCGGGTATGTGGAGCCATTCTCTAGCCATAGTCTCTCCTACACACTGCCCTTCATGGAGACTTGGTGAAAGATCTGAGTAGTCATTTTGGTTGAATTTACGTTTATGATGAAATCAACAAACTAATGGGGATGCTTCATGGGAGATTTTAATACACTCTGTTATTGGCATTATAAATTGGGCCAATTACTTGATGTGCTTCTCCTTGTGGGCCACGTCCTGTCCTCTGGCTCTTACTTGAGATTCCCACTGAAGTGGTAACTACCAAGTGGAAGAATACTAAAAATGTTTGTCAAATTCTGTTCTAAGTTGCTATCATGTAACTCCCAATGAAGTTAATTACGACTTAGTAAGAACTAGTGCTACAGAGTCTTAAGAGCTTTGGAGCTCTGTGATCTGCTATCCAAGACACCAAGCCAAGAGTCTGCCTTTAAATATCTTAAGAGGCAAATTGACTCTGTTGAAGGTAAGAAATGGCTATGCCAGTAACTACATATGTAATGGGTTTTAAATAGTAAAATTTAACATCTTTGAACTTCAAGAAGCTTGATCTTCTTTCAGTTTCCCTCTTTGAAGGAGAATGTGTTTTATAGAACCGTTAATTGTCTCTTGTTTTAGAGTCCATTGGTATGAGTTACCTCCTATCTCATTCTTTCAGCATCCCTTAACTGTAATAATATGAAATTTTTATTTCCATTAATTCTAAAACATTTGCTTAACTCATCACTGCTTAGCTACTATTTCCTGGAGCTAAATCATTATCTTCCTTAAATACAGATGTTTATATTATGCATTATTATGCATAATATAATTCTTGTCATAAGAATTCATTAAAACTTTTCAAAATACTTTGGCTCTCATTTAGCATATGTCTCAGTTCAGCATTTTGTTATTTTTTTAATGGAAAAAAGGGTCCTGTGACCTATTGGCTTTTGTCATTGTGCAAATAGGGTAGGAGGGGAGGCCATTGCCCATGGTTTGGTGTGAGCAGAACTCACCACACTTTGGACCATCTACTGGATTGTCGCACATTAAGGTTTGTCAGAAAGTTGACATGTAGAGATGCCTAACCTTTGGGATCCTCTAGTTTGTACCTGAGACCTTGGTAGCCCAGAGGGTATCTTTAGGTAGTATTAGGAATGAGGCACATCAGGGAACATGCTGGATAGTGACTAGTTCTGTGTCCTGTGGGAGCTTAAATTTGAAATTGGATTTACATTAAAAGCCTTTTTAGTTTGGAGCCAGGGAACAATCATCTCATCCTTAGAGTAGTGTGGGTTTGATAAGGACTGATTTTAGCCTCCTTTCAAAATTGTCCATGTTCAAAGCTGTCTTTCTGTATGTTGCTATCAATGCTCTCTGGGCAAAAGGAACATTGAGAATTCAGTTTCAAAATTAGACGCACAGAATATTAGGGCTAGAAGGAACTTCCTTCTTTCCTCCTACTTTATTCTTTCTCTCCATTCTTCTCTTCCATCCTTCCTTATTCCCTCTTTTTTTCCTTCTCTTTATAAGAATTATTGAACTCCTATCATAATGACCACTAGGTATAAACAAGGCAAGCCACAGTTCCTGTTCAAGAGAAAGTCACATTCCAGTTGGGGTGATGTTCAAGGAAAGCAACAATTACAGAGGGTATCTTACATATGGAAGCAGTAAGGTAGGATACCCACTGATACCCACTGAGTAGGTTATGATGTACAGGTTTGTAATTAGCATAAAAATAATGTTAAACTATAAAACCAGTGCAATGAAGACCAGCAAAGCTTTTATTTTGCTCCATGTGGTATTTTATTGTTTTCAAAAAAATCAGATGATTTCAAATCAAATTTTTTTCAACTTTTTGTTGCCTGTCCTAGTTGGTACCATTAGCACAAGATGGACCCATTAGATCATCTAGCAATGAAGACTCCTGATCTAGGTTGGGCTTTCATGGAAAGACTTCCAATTGTAATGAAAGTTAAGTTGAACCTCGAAGAACATGGAGTTCCATTGTGATAGATTTGGTGAGGTGCGTTGACTGGAGTAAGAGAGAGGTTAGGCTTTGGGGGATGGTATGTGTTATGGGAAGTAGCTTCTTTATGAAAATGCATTGAGGAAAAAAATTGGTGCCCATGGTTTGGTGTAGGTAGAGAATAGAGTAGAGATTTGTGGGAATTGTGGTTCAGTTGCTCAGTCATGTCTGACGCTTTGCAGCCCCATGAACTGTAGCATGCGGGCTCCCCTGTCCTTCACCATCTCCCGGATGCTCAAACTCATGTCCATTGAGTCGGTGATGCCATCCAACCATCTCATCCTCTGTCATCCCCTTTTTCTCCTGCCCTCAATCTTTTCCAGCATCAGGATTTTTTCTAATGAGTTAGCTTTGCCTCGGGTGGCCAAAATATTGGAACTTCAGATTTAGCGTCAGACCTGCCAATGGATATTCAGGATTAATTTCTTTTAGGACTGACTGGCTTGATCTCCTTGCAGTCCAAGGGACTCTCAAGAGTCTTCTCCAACACCACAGTTCAAAAGCATCAATTCTTCGATGCTCAGCCTTCTTTGTGATCCAATTCTCACATCCATACATGACTACTAGAAAGACCATAGCTTTGACTATATGGACTTTTATCAGCAAAGTAATGTCTCTGCTTTTTAATATACTGTCTAGATTTGTCATAGCTTTTCTTCCAAGGAGCAAAGTGTCTTTTAATTTAATGGCTGCAGTCTCCATCTGCAGTTATGTTGGAGCCCAACAAAATAAAGTCTGACATTGTTTCCATTGTTTCCCCATCTATTGGCCAGGAAGTGATAGGATCAGATGCCATGATCTTCATTTTTTGAATGTTGAGTTTTACCAGCTTTTTCACTCTCCTCTTTCACTTTCATTAAGAGGTTCTTTAGTTCCTCTTTGCTTGCTGCAATAAGGGTGGTGTCATCTGCGTATATGAGGTTATTGATATTTTTCCCAGCAACCTTGATACCAGTTTCTGCTTCATCCAGCCTGGCATTTTGCATAATGTACTCTGCATATAAGTTAAATAAGCAGGGTGGCAATATACAGCCTTGATGTACTCCTTTCCCAATTTGGAACCATTCTGTTGTTCCATGTCCATTTCTAACTGTTGCTTCTTGACCTGCATACAGATTTCTCAGGAGGCAGGTAAGGTGGTCTGGTATTCCCATCTCTTTAAGAATTTTCCAGTTTGTTTTGATCTACACAGTCAAAGGATCTGGCATAATCAATAAAGCAGAAGTAGATGTTTTTCTGGAACTCTCTTGCTTTTTCGATGATCTGGAAGTTTACTGTTCACATACTGTTGAAGCCTGGCTGGGAGAATTTTGAGCATTACTTTGTGAGAATGTGAGATGAGTGCAATTGTGCAGAAGTTGGAACATCCTTTGGCACTGTCTTTCTTTGGGATTGGAATGAAAACTGACCTTTTCCAGTCCTGTGGCCACTGCTGAGTTTTCCAAATTTGCTGGCATATTGAGTGCAGCACTTTCACAGCATCATCTTTTAGGATCTGAAATAGCTCAGCTAGAATTCCATCACCTCCACTAGCTTTGTTTGTAGTGATGCTTCCTAAGGCCCACTTGACTTTGCATTCCAGGATGTCTGACTCTAGGTGAGAGATCACACTATCATGGTTATCTGGGTCATGAAGATCTTTCTTGCATAGTTCTTCTGAGTATTCTTGCCACCTCTTCTTAATATCTTCTGCTTCTGTGAGATCCAGACCATTTCTGTCCTTTATCGAGCCCATCTTTGCATGAAATGTTCCTTTGGTATCTCTAATTTTCTTGATGAGATCTCTAGTTTTTCCCATTCTATTGTTTTCCTCTATTTCTTTGCATTGATCATGGAGGAAGGCTTTCTTATCTCTCCTTGCTATTCTTTGGAACTCTGCATTCTGATGGGTATATCTTTCCTTTTCTCCTTTGCTTTTCACTTCTCTTCTTTCCTCAGCTATTTGTAAGACCTCCTCAAACAACCGTTTTGTCTTTTTTTCATTTCTTTTTCTTGTGGATGGTCTTGATCCCTGCCTCCTATATGATGTCATGAACCTTCACCCATAGTTCTTCAGGCACAGGGAACTATATAAATCTCTTGCCATAATGTATATATATGTGGCTGTATATATATGTGTGTGTATATATATATATATATATGTAGCTATCTATCTATCTATCTCTGTAGATATATATATATATATATATATATATATATCTGTGTGTATATATATATATATATATATATAGCTGAGGTACTTTGCTATACACATTAAACTAACACAACTTTAAGTCACATATACTTCAATTTTCTGTTCTCTGCCTATTCATCTTCCTTTCTCCTCTGAGCCTGGCAACCACTGATCATTTTACTGTTTCCTTAGTTTTGTCCACACTGTTTCTTTTTTATTTATTTATTTATTTATTTTTAAAATTTATTTATTTATTTTTAATTTTTACTTTACAATTCTGTATTGGTTTTGGCATAGATTGACATGAATCCACCACAGGTGTACATGCGCTCCCAAACATGAACCCCCCTCCCACCCCCCTCCCCACAACATCTCTCTGGGTCATCCTCGCGCGTCAGCCCCAAGCGTGTCATATCCTGCATCAGACATAGACTGGCATTTCGATTCTTACATGATATTATACATGTTTCAATGCTATTCTCCCAAATCATCACACCCTCTCCCTCTCCCTCTGAGTCCAAAAGTCCGCTATACACATCTGTGTCTTTTTTGCTGTCCTGCATACAGGGTCATCATTGCCATCTTCCTAAATTCCATATATATGTGTTAGTATACTGTATTGGTGTTTTTCTTTCTGGCTCACTTCACTCTGTATAATCGGCTCCAGTTTCATCCATCTCAGCAGAACTGATTCAAATGTATTCTTTTTAATGGCTGAGATAGTTTTGCCTTTTCCAGAGTGTCATATGCCTGGAATCACATAATATGTAGCCTCTTCACATTGACTTATTTCACTTGGTCATATGTATTTAAGGTTCCTCCATGTCTTTCAAGATTTAGTAACTTGTTTCTTTTTGGCATTAAGTAACACTCTATTTTGGAGAAGGCAATGGCACCCCACTCCAGTACTTTTCCCTGGAAAATCCCATGGACAGAGGAGCCTGGTGGGCTGCAGTCCATGGGGTCGCGAAGAGTTGGACATGACTGAGTGACTTCACTTTCCCTTTTCACTTTCATGCATTGGAGAAGGAAATGGCAACCCACTCCAGTGTTCTTGCCTGGAGAATGCCAGGGACGGGGGAGCCTGGTGGGCTGCTGTCTATGGGATCGCACAGAGTCGGGCACGACTGAAGCGACTTAGCAGCCGCAGCAGCAGCAGCAACACTCTATTTGGGCTTCCCAGGTGGTGCTAGTGGTTAAGAGCCTGCTTGCCAGTGCAGGAGTGTTAGAGACTCTGGCTTGATTCCTGAGTTGGAAAGATCCCCCGAGGGAGGAAGGGCATGGCAACCCCTCCCGTATTCTTACCTGGAGAATCCCAAGAACAGAGGAGCCTGGCGGGCTAAGATCCAGAAGGTCACAAAGAGTTGTACAGACTGAAGTGACTTAGCACAGCAAAGCACAATACTTTATTATCCAGATGTACCCCAGTTTATTTATCTATTTACCTACTGAAGGACATCTTGGATGCTTCCAAATTTGGCATTCATGACATTAGATGCTCTAAATATCTTTGTGTAGGTTTTTGTGTGGATATAACTTTTCAACTCATTTGCGTAAATAGCAAGGAGTGCAACTGCTGGAATAGTTTTTTTCCCCTTGTGTTTTATAATCCTTTGCAACCATCTTTTCCCAGCAAACATCCCTGATACCGCCCATCTTGCTCAGGGAGGTCCATTTTATTCTATCATTCTTTCATCTTTTCCCTCCTCATCCAGGACCTTACTTCTATCCAAGGCAGTTAATGGTCTCTACTAGCTTCCAGTCTACCTAAGAAGGATTCCACACTGAATACTTTTTCTATCCTTTATTCTCCATCTACTTTTAACCCTGGGTCATATTCTCTGTCATACCAGATCTTTGTTCAGGAACAGACAAATAAATTCTTCTTAATGAGTTGATGGCTGGTATTGTTATTCCCACAAATTATGATATTTACATTTTTCAAAAGTATATCAAATGTATTTGAGTGTATATTGAATGTACATTGTTTGAATGTATATTGAATGTATTTGAATGTATATTGAATACACATTTTTTGAATGTATATTGAATATATATTTGAATGTCATAATATTTGAAACAATTCTAGATAGTGTGGGAAGGTTGGA
Organism: Oryx dammah; assembly: GCF_014754425.2. NCBI lineage: Eukaryota > Metazoa > Chordata > Mammalia > Artiodactyla > Bovidae > Oryx > Oryx dammah. The sequence continues at coordinate 83,899,488 of NW_024070211.1, forward strand.
GAGGATATTCAGACCATCTAGCCTATCAGCAGTAAAGATGTTTTGGGGTTTGGAGGTCTTTACAGACTGCTGAAATCCCATTTTATGATTGACTGTTTCCTCTGTCCTGAATAAGAGTTACACCTGTGAATTTTCATCCTTCTGCCACTACGAAGACTTTGCTAATTCAAAAGCAGGGACTAAAGTCTGTCTAGTCAACACTATGGTTTTTCCAGGAGTCATGTATGGATGTGAGAGTTGGACTGTGAAGAAGGCTGAGCGCTGAAGAATTGCTGCCTTTGAACTGTGGTGTTGGAGAAGACTCTTGAGAGTCCCTTGGACTGCAAGGAGATCCAACCAGTCCATTCTGAAGGAGATCAGCCCTGGGATTTCTTTGGAGGGAATGATGCTAAAGCTGAAGCTCCAGTACTTTGGCCACCTCATGCGAAGAGTTGACTCATTGGAAAAGACTGTGACGCTGGGAGGGATTGGGGCCAGGAGGAGAAGGGGACGACAGAGGATGAGATTGCTGGATGGCATCACTGACTCGATGGATGTGAATCTGAGTGAACTCTGGGAGTTGGTCATGGACAAGGAGGCCTGGAATGCTATGATTCATAGGGTCGCAAAGAGTCGGACACGACTGAGCAACTGAACTGAACTGAACTGAACTGAAGCCTCAGGAAAATAATACTTATTTTACCTCAGTTATTCTTTCAGCAAAATGGGAATGGCTGTAGACTTGCTGCTTAGGAATTGAATGTAGTTTGATTCTTTTATTTTCCCTTTTATTTGCCACATGGAAGATGGAAAGTGCTAAGTACTCTGAATTGAAGTATGAGATTTAAAGTACAAAATATGACTACATCATAATAGATCAGATTTTTCAAGAAATCCCTGTGGGGAAGTTAAACATCCATTTATACAGTGAAAGTAATATTTATCTTGCCCCTTAATGTTATTTTGTAAAATCTACCTTAAAATAATACAAATCAGCAGAGCTTTCCTCCTTAGGAAGAACTTTTTAAAGGGAGTGAAAACATAGTTGTAACATTACTTTTTGTGTGGCATGTGAAAAGAAAATCCTGGAAACACATGTTTATTTTTTTCAGTTCCTGACCACTGTGTTTGGAAAAACTGCCAAGTGTGACTTAAAACTTGCAAATACAGTAACTTGCTTTGAAATTTGGACCCATAATGTCTTGGGTTATGTTTTGTAGAAGAGGAATTGTTATGTTAACTTTGACTTCTTCTGATCACATAGCTTCCCTGAAATCAGTCACATGCAGATTAACAGAACAGATTCCAGTGAATGAAAACACAGAATATAACTGACAGTACTCAATATACAAATACTGGATGTGGGACATTATCAGTTCTCCAAAGAAGTGCTCTTTATGCTTTTACACAAGCGCTTAAGAACAGACTTTTAAAAAGGCCATTGAAAACTTGCCAAACTTTCTTTGTATTTTGAAAGACCACATCAAGAAGGGGTCGTAAATAGTTGTTGAATATAGGAAAAAGGAAACTATTAGCATTGTTTTCTTTTAAAGATAAAAAGACAGTCAAGGAAAAGCTTCATAATCTTTGAAATATGAATATGTTGTTTAATCAGTTTGAAACAAATGACAACTTGAAATTTATGCATGTGTATAAATAGACAAAATAGCTCATTACCTGTTAATTAAAAAAGAAATTGGCTATTTTATTTAGGGCATATTTCAGGATAACCAGTTCTACTTTATGTCATTTGACAAGTCTCGGACAGAGTGAGATAGACATCAGCTTTGAATTTTCAAAGCTAAAAAATTATGTATATTTTATAATCTAGCTTTGAAAAAACTATAGTCAACATACATCTAAATACATCTGTCTTTGTTTTTTAAAATACAGTAGCTGAATTTTCTTTTGCAGAGATGCAATATACAAATATATTTATTCATATGCATGTGTGTAAATAATATTTAAGAAGTATCTGGGGCTTTGGAAGTAATATTTTTAACGTATAATGTGACATACAATATTATGTTAGTTTCAGGTGTACAACAGAGTGATTTACATACATTAGAAAATGATCACCAAAATGTCTATTTACCATTTGTCACGATACAATGTTAATACAATGTTATTGACTGTATTTCCCATGCTGTACATTGCAACTCAGTGAGATACTTATTTTATAACTGGAAAACTGCACCTCTTGATTCTTCTCACCTATCTTGCCCAATCCCTAACCTCTTCCTCTCCTCTGGCAACTACCAATCTCTTCACTGTATCTCTGAGTCTGGTTTTGTTTTCTTTGTTTGTTTTGTCTTTTAGATTATATGTATAAGTGAAATCATATGGTATTTGGCTTTGTCTGACTAATTTCATTGGACGTAATGCCCTCAGTATCTGTTCATGTTGTCACAAATGGCACGAACTCATACTTTTTTATGGCTAATATTCCATATTATATACATATATACATGTATACATATACCATAATTTCTTTATCCATCATCCTTCTATGGATACTTAGGTTGTTTCCCTATCTTGGCTACTGTAAATAATACTGCCAATGTACCTTTTCAAATTAATGTTTTTGTTTTCTTTGGATGAATAAATATATAGAAGTAGAATTTCTGGATTATATGATTGTTCTAGTTTTAATTTCTTGAGGAATTCCCCTACTGTTTTCCATAATGACTGCACCAGTTTACATTCCCATCAACAGTGCACAAGTGTTTGTTTTCTCTACATCGTGTCAACACTTGTTATTTCTTGTCTTTTTGATAGCCATTCTGACAGGTCTGAATTGATATCTCTTTCTCATTTTGATTTACATTTCTCTGATTAATAATAATGAGCACCTTTTCGTGTGTCTTTTGATCATCTTTATGTCTTCTTTGGAAAAATGTCTATTCAGATCCTCTGCTGCTGCTGCTGCTGCTCAGTTGCTTCAGTCGTGTCCGACTCTGTGTGACCCCATAGACGGCAGCCCACCAGGCTCCCCCGTCCCTGGCATTCTCCAGGCAAGAACACTGGAGTGGGTTGCCATTTCCTTCTCCGATGCATGAAAGTGAAGTTGTTCAGTCGTGTCTGACTCTTCGCGACCCCATGGACTGCAGCCTACCAGGCTCCTCCGTCCATGGGATTTTCCAGGCAAGAGTACTGGAGTGAGTGCCATTGCCTTTTCTGATTCAGATCCTCTACCCATTTTTAAATTGGATTAGTAATATTTTTTGCTATTGATTTTTATGAGTATTTATACATTTTGGGTATTAACCTCTTACTGAATATATGATTTGCAAATATTTTCTCTCACTCAGTAGGTTGCCTTTTGATTTTGTTGATGGTTTGCTGTACAGAATCTTTTTAGTTTGATATAGTCCCACTTGCTTATTTTTGTTTTGTTGATTTTGCTTTTGGAGTCAAACACAAAAAACACCTATGTCAAGGAGCTTACCACCTATGTTTTTTTCTAGAAATCCTGATTTCAGTTCTTATATTTAACTCTTTAATCTATTTTAAGTTAATTTTTGTATCTGGTATAACGCAGTGATCCAATTTGACATTTTTGCATGTAACTGTGCAGTTCTCCCAACACTACTGAAGAAACTGTCTTTGTCCACTGTATATTCCTGTCTTCTCTGTCATAAGTTAATTGACCATATAGTCATAAATTTATTTCTGGGCTCTCTATTCTGTTCCATTAATCTATGTGTCTGTTTTTGTGCCAGTGTTATACTGTTTTGATTACTATAGCTTTGTCGTATAATCACAGAAGATATTATTGTTTCATTTTTACAGATGAGGAAAGAAGAGAGTTTAAGGTGGAGGTGGATATTCATTTTCTCTCATTTTTCTTCCTCCCCAAGATTCTGCTACCTTTAACAAGCAACAAATAAACATAAATTCATATTTAAAATTACAGCTTCTGTCCTCTCTTGAAAGAAATTAGAATGAGGAGGCTGAACTATCTCTTTGTATTATTGGCATCTGTGGTGGAAGGAAGGGTTTGTCTGATTGCTAATATGGCAAGTCCAAAATCCAGTGGTCCACATATCTCTGGTGGGGTAGATAAGTTGAGCTTAACTTCACACATGCTATTGAAAGTTTTAAATGCATACAGATTATCTAGGCATATCATAAAAATACTGATCCCAGCTCAGTAGGTCTAGGGTGGGGCCAGTTTTTGCATTTCTAAGAAGCTTCCAGGAGCTTATGCTGTTGGTCCATATATCCGATTTAGTAGCGAGTTACTTAAACTGTCTTGCCTCCTTTCCCTAGAACTGCTCCCTGCTGGTATATCGTGTTCACCTCCTTTTCCTCTGCATGGGAAAGATTGATGATTTCTCAGGTGTTCTGCCTGTCATAAGCAAATTAGCTTAATTCAAGGACTGGTAGTAGGGAAGATTAAAAGTTCCCACCTTTCCTTGGAAAGAAGCGACATTTTCCAAGCATTTTACTAGGAATAAAGTGCAAATATTAGAGCTCTTCTGTCCTCCTATTCCATTTTTCAGATGGTTCAAAAGTGGAAGGGAAGAGGATTTTCTCATGATCAAACTAGTAGTATATTTTTCAAGAATTGTTTTGTGTGTCCTCAGTAGTTATATTCTAGAGGGGAGAAACAAATAGTAAACAAATAAATAAATATATGCAATAAATTATATGGGGGTTTCAATTTTTTTGGTAGGGTGGTCAGGCAAAAGTCTAACCAAACAGAGGACAGCTGAAGATTAAGTAAAATGATAAGATTGAAAGTGTCTAGTTTAGTGCCTGATGAAGGCCAGGTGCTGAAAAATGTTCCTTTCCCTTTACTTTGCACACCTGAAGATGTTTGTTTCTTGTGTCCAAGGGTAGGAACAGTATTTCCCTGTTGATAGGAGCCCATGTGTGCCATATCTCCTAAGTTGTATCTTGGAAGTCTGATGACAGTTGGAAAACCTTTAACTGGGATTTTAGTAGGTTCTTTGGTTTTTACCTCCTGTATGACATAGGGCTTTTCCATTGTGCACTGTCTGTTTAGCTGAGTGTCCGACTCTTTGTGACACCATGGACTGTAGCCTGCCAGGCTCCTCTGTCCATGTGATTCTCCAGGCAAGAATACTGGAGTGGGTTGCCATGCCCTCCTTTAGGGGATCTTCCCAACCCAGGGATCAAACCCAGGTCTCCCACATTCCAGGCAGATTCTTCACCATCAGAGCCACCAGGGAAGCTCAAGAATACTGGAGTGGGTAGCCTATCCCTTCCCCAGGGGATCTTCCCAACCAAGGAATCCGACCAGTGTCTCCCACATTGCAGGTGGATTCTTTACCAGCTGAGCTACTGTAATCAGTGACTGGTGACCATCCCTCTGAGGAAATTCAAATCATTAAACCAAATAATTAAAGGGAAAATACATGAAGGCATACTGTTAAATCAGATAAAGAGTTCCAGTTCCTTTATTAATCGCCGTTCTCTTGAGCTCCTTAGGCTCTCCACATTGAGAGAATAAGTTCTAGAAGTTGATGGATGAATACTTTGATGAAGTACATAGCATAGTGCCTGGCACATAGGATATTTTTTTTTCAGTAGATAAAAGTGTATGATTGCACGCTAAATGCACATTAACTAATGAACAAGGCACAAAAACTTTTTTTCTTATTCTGGGCTAGTCTATCTAAGAACACTCTTGGGGAACGTGAGGTGGTAGTGGACAGTGTGCTTCTCATTTAAATGAGTGACATGTGGGTGTTGTTATGATCATCACTTATCAGTATCAGTTTACTATTAGTATGTATAACTTGGTCTTCAGGGCAGACTCTATTCCAGTTTTCTGTAATTGTACAGTAAATTAGACTTGCCACCCTTAACATGGGAGTTTCACAGAAGTCATCAACTAGTCACCAAAGAACTTATTCTGAAATCTACTGTAATAGCTATTTGTTTTAGGATTGACTCTTAGCTATTTGAATATGTGTTTCACTTTGTTTTCATTATAAATGTATTACACATATTGCTAGGTCAACATTAAAATCATCTACAACAAACCAAGATAATTCAGCACTCTGACACACAATGGTTTAAAATGGATGTGCTCTGAATTTCTAGTTCCAAATTTAAGATGGTCAACTGAAATTCTGTTGACTCCCTCTTTGGTTTCTTCATCTGTAAGCCAGGCATAGTGTTTTATTCCTTCAGAGGAGGCTGTGACCATCAATTAGGTATTTGTTGTAAAGGGCTTTGATAGCTTGAAAGAATGACCTTTCATAAAACAGGATACATTGTATTTATCCTTACAGTATTTTCTTGATTCTAATTATAACTCTTTTTTGTCCAACCATAGAAGGAGAATGGAAAAGGGAAAATGTGAGTACAGAGAAATTGGCACTGATTTCCATCACAAAAAGAGACTCTACAAAGCTCTGGAGGAAAGTTATACCACCGCATAGGCTGATGTTGGGTGAGTCTCCTGTTAAATTTAAATATTGCCTTGAAGTAAGACAGCAGGGACTATTTCAGAGCACCTACTTCAGACTAAAAAAAAAAAAAAAATCAATGTGTATTATTTTATAAAAATCAAAATGTGTTATTTTACATTTGTAAACTTAAAAATTCATAGGGTGTGACAATTAGAAGAGGCTTTATAGAGCTACTTTAACCTAATCTTTTCGTAGATAAGGAAATAGAGATTCAAAAAGTGTTTATAAACTCTCCCTAAACTCACAGTGAACTGTTCACCTGATCTCAGTTCCATAAGTTTTTACCTATGCCTGGGTTGTAGGATACTATAAGCATTCTTTTCTTTTCTTTTTTTTTTTGCAGTTAAATAAAAAGTTTAATAGAGTAAATGCTATACTAGACACTGTAAAAGAACATTTTAGGAATTAAATAATCTTACAAATATTACATTTCCCCTCTTCTTCTGATGGTCTTGCATGTGAATGCTCTTTATTTATTTTTTGTTGTGTTTTTTAATTTATTGGAGTATAGTTGGTGTACAATTTTGTGTTACTTTCTGCTGTACAGCAAACCAAATCAGTTATACATGTACACATATCCACTCTTTTTTAGGTTCTTCTCCCATATAGGTCATCATTGTAATTAGCCTCCAATTAAAATATAAACATTATTTTCAAAAAACTTCGTAACATCAAGAGGAATCCAAGTAAACCAAACTGAGACTCTGCAGTCTATTTCACCGTGGCCCATGAACATGACTTGTTTGATCAAAGCCTCTCCAGGTGAATTTCAGTCTGTGTTATCAGTCCCTTGGGACCCTGTCTCTGTTAGTGTTCTGGGGTTTCAGAAATGAACTTGGTTAACTTAAAAATAAATAAAGAAAAGAAATAGATATGTAAATAAGGTAAGGATGTTATTGGAAAGGTATGATGCAGCCTATAGGAGAAAAGAAGAGGCTGAAGAATGATGGTTCAGAAAGCTCTAGACCAGCATAGCTGCAGATTTCTAGTAGCAGCACCTAATGGAGAGTCTGCTTACTCCCCAGGCATAGGCAGAGAAGCTTCCAATTGTCCTACATCTTGTCATGCCAAGAAAACTTTATATCTCAGGGCCAGAGGATCTGCCTGGTCTAGCTGGGGTGAAGAGCCTGCATCGTGTCTGGGCATGCCGTGGTGGGGTAGGGACTGCGTGAGACATTCTGATGGACAGATTAGTAAGACCAAATGCATAGGCAAAGGGAAGCTACCAAAGGGGAAAAAAAGAAAATGAACTGTTGTTACCAAAAGAGGGAGGCATGGGTTCAGGGCCACAGAAACATGCATATGTCCTGGAATCCATTTCATTACCATAGATAGGAAAGAATGCTCTGTGTACAAGTTTTCACTTTGTAAAATGACAAAAACATTTCAGATGTTGTTGTTCAGGCTTAGTTGATACTTTTCATTTGTTCATTTCTCTGATTCCAATTATATTTAGATTGGTATCCCATTCAAGTTAACTAGAGAAAATATAATTATAGTGAGAGTTTTATTCAGCTTGGTTATAAGTAGTCACTTGTTCAATTCATTTATTCAATAGATATTTATAATAGACTTTGAAAATATAAGATTTAATTTCTGTTGCTGAGTTGGCAAGAGGGAGAAGCAGAGATTTTTTTTATTAAAATAAATTGCACAACAAACTGAACCAGTGGCTTTTAAGTAGTGCTCTACAGTGGCTCTGAGTCTCTGGTGGCCTTTGTCGGGTGGTGAGTAGAGAGCCAAATGTTTGGGCTTCAGTTCCTCAATGCCTTCACCTCTCCCCATCTGCTGTTCCCTATTTCTCACCCAGTCCTCTCCACTTACTTCAACCAGAAGAGTTTCAATGTTTGTTGGCTATCTGAACAAGATTTCCTTTAATGAAAAAAATGTTTGAAAATTACTAAACTATGTTACCATATTAACTGTTAGCATAGTTATTAGATTTATTAAACAAGTAATTTCCTAGTCCTATCTAGGTATGGAAAGCTCATCCTCATAAATAAAAAGCAAGCAAAACATTTTTAACCTATCTGTGAATGAGGCTTTATACTATACCCTTTGAAGGAATAATAAAATTTAAAAAGACAGCTTATTAGCTTAATTTAGTTGGGAAGACTAGGCAAACATAAAATAATGAAAGTTCAACAGAAATGTTTCAGCAGATAGGTTCAATAATCATAAACTGGATCACATCATCTCCATCTAGAGGGAATTACAAGCGAGAGGACTTCTCGATGATGTCATATTCTGTTCAGGTTTAAAGTCCTTTGAGTCTAAAGGATTTAAAATATATCAGAATATACTTTTGTTATGGATTATTTCTGCATGTCCAGGTTATCTAAATTCCTAAATATCTTTTGGATTTTGGGACAAATATGAAAACAACATTTAAACTAATCTCATATTCTCTTTCTTTGGTCTGAGTTTTCTAGGTCTGAAAAGCAAAATCACAGTTTTATTTTTGTATATGGAGGTGAAATATTTTTATTTGGACTGTTAAGAAACAATGTTAAATTAACAAAAATCAAAATTTCATAGAAAATTCGAGTTGTTGTAGCTACTGATTTTACTCTGAATTTGATCTCTGTCACTGACTGCTGGGTGACTCTATGGTTTTCCATTACATCTGTGTTTAAAAGCTTTGTTCTGTCCATCCTTCACTTAATATATTCCTAAAGCCATTTTCCAGTGCAATCCCACCCAGTGAATTGACTCACATCAGAAGAATTCCAGAAATAAGAACAATCATGCCCTTTCTGTCCTTGATGTAATGGTGTTTTTCAGCATACTTTAATAGTCATGAGCCATATTTTGGCAGGCAACTGAAATAACCCTAGTTATCTGATTGCATTACTGACTACTACCTTCCAAGGGGCACCTCAGGGGAAGAGACCTTATTTTAGGAACATTCTTTATTTTTTAACTTGAGGATGTTATCTGTTAACAAAATACTAGATTAAAAGTCATGAGAACTTTTTTTAGAGTGTATCTAAGGAATACAACAACACGTATTTAACACACCAAGTTCTAAACATATGGATCCCTTAAAACAGACTGGTATAAACATTTTGATAACTCCTGGAGCTTGTCCTTTTAAGATAGTTTTAAATTGTAGGATTATTAAAATGTTTACCATCTAAAGTGGCAGCATTGTCTTTAAGATGTAAGTTTATAATTTTACACCTTACTTTTATGTGAATATTTTTTCTAGAAATTATTCTTTCCTAAAAATTGAGCTAAAATTCTTAATTTCGTTTTCTTTGTTTCATACTAAATATAGTTTGGTAATGCTCTCATTCTCTTTATTTTGCATATTTTGGAGTTCTCTCTAGGAACTCTTTTTTAAATCTGGAATTTCCTTCTAGGCAATATGAAACGGTGAATATCTTAGGTTTTAAGCCAGCTCTGTACAGTTGGCTTAGTTTTTCTTCTCAGGTAAAAACCGTCTTTCTCTTGATCTGACAGTTTGATAAGCTTCACATTTGGTTGGGCCTGAGGTGGGTTTGTACAAAAGCAGACTGTTTTAGTTAAAATAATCAGTGTACCCTGTTCTACCTGGCTGTCTGGGAGAAGTGCCAAGAGAATTCCCAATATTTCATTCAGAGGCACAGTCTATGAAACTGCCAGGTTTTTTGAAGGCCAATTTGTGCCATGTTTCTGGTGCTTTCTTCATTTATCAGGAAACCAACTCTAGCCTTCTGACTTCATATTTTGTACTAGTTTTAATTTAAAAAGTATCTTTTCTAGAAGGATTTTTTCCTCAAGGGAAAGAAGCCTTTATATTATACTTATGGTTTAATTACAATTGATTAAAACTGTAAATATCCTCACTTTTTGGTCAGAATGTAAGCCAAACTCATGTATATATTTTATTAGCAATAAGAAAATGAAATATTTATCTTAGAGGGAGACAGTGAGGATCTGACCAAGAATTAAAAAAATAGTAATCATCTGAATAATAATTGCCATCAAGAATGCTAAATTACCTGAAAATAATCCTTTGTTTCAACCAAAAGTAAACTATAAGCTCACTCATGGTGGATCATATTCAACTGTTTTGAATGGAGCCTGGAGGTAGAAAATTCTGAGTCAAATCTCACACTGTCCCTGTCATGCCCTAAGATACTGAAATAGTTATCTCATCTTTTAAAAACTTCGGTTTCTTCATCTATAACATATTATAATGATATGTACTTCATAGAGGGATTAAAGTGCTCAGCGCAATACCTGATTTAAATCAGAGTTCATTAAATGCCAGCTCTTACTATGATGACATTCAGTTTATTTTACATTATCATCTAAATGTACTTGACTGTCACAAAATCTTCATCATAATAATGTTCTGTCTAGCAACATCAGTTATGAACATGGTGGTAAGTGCTAACTGAATGTTTTGATATATTATAAGTTACCTATAAAATCACTTCTAATTCCACAATCAGAAGTTTCTATGATGCAAATGTTTGTGTTGCCCCCCAATTTGTGTTAAAATTTGAAGGCCCAGTGTGAGGGTTTCAAGGAGGTGGGGCCTTTGGAAGGTGATTCGATCATGAGAGTGGAACTCACAGGAATGGGATTAGTGCTCTCATAAAAAAGGCCCGTGGAGCTCTTCAGTCCCTTCTGCTCTGGGAGGATACAAGGAGAAGTCTGGTTTCCCCAGTGTAGTGGTTATCATGTTTGCCTCACAAAGAGAAGGCTGTGACCTAAAGAGGTCCTTCAACCTCCCATCATGTCGCCCTGATCTGAGACTTCTAGCCCCCAGAACTCAGTTGTTTATAAGCCAACTAGTCTATGACATTTTGTGGCAGCAGCTCAAATGCACTAAGACAGAAGTATCACCATTAACATACTTGCAAATTTCATTTCCATTTTTTTGTGGCTATAATATGTGTTTATTTTATGAAAAGTGGGCCTTATAATGTGTACCAGCTTTTAGGTTTCAGTGTTGTGTTGTGTGAATGGTTTCTATAGAGAATCTTCAAAAATAAAAATTTAAAGTGACTATACAGTATGGCAACCCACTCCAGTACTCTTACCTGGAATATCCCATGGATGGAGGAGCCTGGTAGGCTACAGTCTGTGAGGTGGCAAAGAGTTGGACATGACTGAGCGACTTCACTTTCTTTCACTTTCTTTTCATATAGTATTATCCTATACAGGATAAGAAGAATGTAACTTATTTAAATATTCCCCCATGGTTGAATATTTAGATTGTTTGCAATTTTTAATTCATTATAAGTAACATTTCCATAAATATCCTTTTACCTACATATTTAAATGTATAATAAATGCATTCAAATATATGAATATTTTAAAGGAATTTAATAAATTATAAATGCTTTCCTGAAAATTTGTAGCAATTTACCTGCCTGTCAGTATTCCCTCATAGATTTGTGAGCCCCAAATCAGAGTTCTTTTTTCATTTTGACTTGTTACTCCTACATAATAAATAGTCAAATTCTCACTAATTTTCCTCATAGTTAACACACTTACATAATCTGTCTTAGCTTATTATGACATTTAACTACATATGTTGAATCACATTAAAGTTTCAGTAGTTATAATTCATTTCTGAAGGACTTTTAAGTGGCAACAGAAAAAGAAAGGGATTAAAGAGAATTATATTGTTGGACATAAGAACTATATGGATTTAAAAATGGCTAATCATTGCAAAGAGTAGAGAAGCCAGGCTAAAGTTATTTGTATTTTCTGCCCTCATTTCAAAGGTGAAAGACAACCAGAAGGAGAGACTGGATCATTGGTATTTTTCCAACTACTTGATCCTTCATGTGGGTTATATCTTCTCTGCATCGTTATTCACAATTATCTTTTCAGCCAAAGAATGTTTACTGGATGTCAGGTTTAATGCACACGTGGCCAGTGGAGTTTATGTGAGAGGAGCACATTACACATGTGGCCTGAGTCTAGGGTTCATTCACTCATTCTTTAAATATTTATTGAGGACCAACTGGGTGCTGGGCCCCATTCTAAGCACATCAGTTAGAATAGATGAAAACCCTTACCCTCTGGGAACTTGTATTTTGGTAGAGAAAGACAATAATATTCAATAACACAAGAAATCCATTTTATAACACATTTGGAAGTAATTAGTGCAACAGAGAGAAAAAAGGCAGCAAAGGGGAAAAGCTGGGATGGCAATGGAGGTTTTTTTAATGGGTAGTTAGGAAAGGCTTCCCTGACAAGATGACTTTTGAGACAAACTTGAAGGGGGTGTAGATGCCTGGGGCAAATATTTTCCAGTGTGTCTGCCCCTGGGAATTCAGGCATGTCTGGTCTGTTGGGAGACTGGCTCCACAGAAGTCTTTGTGAACAGAGTTCAAGAAATCTGAGAGAGAACAGAACAGAGCTTAAGTGAAGAGCTCTCTATTCATCGATCCATGAGCAACTGAAGATGAGAACAACTGTACACGGTGGTTCATGTTGAAATGTGGTCTGGATGTGTCTTGAAAGAACTTTGCCGCCCAAGCAATGTTGAGTTAGCATGGAGTACTACACAACAGGAGAGGCCCTGCCTCCTCTCCTCCATGGACAGAGCAGAAAGGATTATGCTGCTTAGGGGGCAAGGTGAGAAGCAGCAGTGGTCATCATGCTCTCAGATCCCCTCATGGGCCCCTAGTACATGCCCTGTGAATATTAGTGGGGCTTGTTGTGTCTCTTGGGCTAAAGATCACCACGAGTAAAGAACTACGGTTCTTCACCAAGAGAGTTGGTAGAGCTAATGGTCGGAGTGTCAAGAATCTTAAATTAGAGACAGAGCATGGCTGAAACATGATAGATGTTGGAGGAATAGAGCACATGGGAGACATCTCTTGGGGATTCCCAGAAATAACATGTGTGTTCCTGTGGTGTTGGTACTTTTTAGGAGGTCTGTCAGAGTAGATTATTTATGCAATTTATTTTAATCTAATTGTCTGTACAGGCAAACATCAGATAATTTCTTGGCATTGTTTCAGTACTGAGCTAAAGTTTTGGCATAAATAATTTCTATTAATTTTTTTACTCTTTAGCCCAATAATACTGAAGACCAGCTGATAAGCAAGCAACAGGAAAGATAAACTGTAAAAGCCAGTACTAATTTCTAGCAGAGAGTGTGACCAATACCACCAATCTGAATTTAGCAAATTTACCCAGAAAAACTGAGTGTGAATTACCACAATTCTTACATACTGTTATTTTTACCTGGTCATTTCAAGGTGAGGTCAGCATCAGAGACTTAGGTCTGAGATGAAGGATTTTATTATTCACAGCTCAGCAAAGCATAAGTATCAGCATATTTGGTGCCCTAAAGCCCCCATTCTTACTGAGTGACCTAAGAGAGCCAGGTGATAGTTGCTTACTTAGTTAAACTGTAACAAGACGGAAATCTTTAAGGAGTTCTTAGGGATCCTGAGCACTTAGGGAACCTGAAAGTTTCACACTGGGCAACCAGCTTGCTGGGCCACTGCTCAGAGCTATTGTCTCTAGCTCCCTTGTTCACTATACAAATATCCTTGCACAGATAGTCTGAAACAAAAGAAGTCAGTGCTTCTGCGGACTAAAAGAAATGCAGAAAATGAGACCTATGGAAAACTGTCTCCAACAACATTCACCATCGGTTTTAAGGAAATAACCCCAGAAGTGAACAACAAAGCTGACACCTGATTTTGAGATTATGTCTTGCCTGGAAGAAACTCTGCCACAAGTAAAAAATTCACAAATTGCCATGGCCTTTGGACTGCTGACTACATCTTCTGGAGCAGAGTGGCCTTTTCTTTGGTGCTACTGAGGGAAAGCACCTGTGGCACCTGTGGAATGTGTCTGCAGTGTTCTGCCACTGTTACTGCATGTGAATACCTTGTCAAGAGTGTTCCCTTGCTTGTTATTTTCTTTCATATATTTCATCTCCTGTTCTGCAGGACCAATTGCGCTTGGTCATAAATGGGTAGATCTAGCCATCAGGTTACCTAATGTCCTGGGGTAGAATCTGAGATGAAGAAGAGATTGTTGGAAAGGAAGTCTGACACAGTGGCCAAATCATAAACCATAACTTAACTCCATTAAGCCCTATTTTCTTATTGAATAGGCAATGAAATTGTATTACCTGTCTCCACAATGGAAAGAAAAATCAATATGTGCTGTTTCTCCATATAATAAATGTCCTTCTCTCTCCTCCCTGCTTTTGCCACCCACAACATTTTATATTAGCATGAAAAGAAACATTGTAAAGTGTGGGATGGGCCTGGGTCTTCAGCAGGTGATTTCTCATGCCAGTTAGTGAATATAGTTTTTAAAACGGCATTTGTCATCATGGCTAAAAAGAGTATATAGTCAGGATAGAGTAAAGCAACATTACATTACTGAACAAAAATTCTACTACCTCCTAAGATTTCTGAGAATTGCAATCAAGTGTGTATTGTATAATAGAAAAAGTGCTAGGCTTGGAATTCACTTAATCTTGAAAATTAGCTTTGTGATCTTGATTAAGTTCAGTTAACATTATCTGACTCTCAGATACTGAGTTTTCAAATGGGGAGAATAATCTTTGTTCTGTTCTCACAGATTCATAGTGTTTATTAAAATCAACACATATATATGCTATATAGTATTATGTATTATATGAAGGTGCTTTGGTAATCAATCCTTATATAATTATAAAATAGCATGGCAATATTTAAAGTAGAATTTTTTTCATAATATTGACATTGAGGAACAGGATTAATATTTCCTTAAGTTTCAGTTTTTTGCAACATAGGGACCATAATACTATTGATAAAAAAAACAAATGTCTGCAAGAATCAGTGAAACTCTAGAATTAATCAAGGCAATCTAAGCAACAACTTTCTAACATTGTTCTCACTTTTCAGTAACACATTTTTCTTAGTTTCACAATCCCCAAATATAACTAAGTGGTAACCAAATAGTTTATTCAAATTTCCTGGAGTGTCCTCTACACTCTCTTCATCTCAACCTTTTGTGATATCACTCTCACAATTTATGACTCTAATAACATAACATCACATCATAATCCTAATGTTTTCTGTTTTTGACAATTGGGAAGTTCTAATAGGAACCAAAAACATACTTGGGGTGGGTAGTAGAAAAGAACTTTGTCTTTACATGTGATTGGAGCAATTCATGGAAACGGACCTACAAAGAAACCTACAATCTGCTTTTGTTATAAATTTCAAGGGCTTCCCAGGCAGTCCTAATGGTAAAGAATCCGCCTGCCAGTGCAGGAGATGCAAGAGATGTGGGTTCAATCTCGAGGTCAGGAAGATCCCCTGGAGTAGGAAATAGCAACCCACTCCAGTATTCTTGCCTGGAAAATTCCATGGGCAGAGGAGCCTGGAGGTCTACAGTCCATGGAGTTGCAGAGACACGAGCACTGAGCATACATACATGAATATCAGAATAAACCTGGGTCCACAATGATTCCAGAGATTTTAGCCACCAGTTCTGATTCACTTACCACTACTCATTCACCACTAACTTATGTAAGTTCTCATCTTGAAACTAGTCATGGTTGAGACAGAAATATTTCTAGGATCAAAACTGAAAGCAGGTAGATGCTGTGGTTGTATAGCTAAGAATATCAAATTTTTCTGAACTCAATACATGCTGAGGTTACTGAGATTTGGTTCATTGAACAACTGGGTGACTATGCATATACATATATATGTATAGAACATATCATAGTTCAGATATGACTGAATACTTGGAATTTCTTTTAGCAACTGAATAGGTGTTATGTATGATATATGTATGTGTATTTATGTGTTTGTGTTTGTAGGAGAGCTATTCAGCATGGTTAATATAAGACTCAGGTGTCAGTTCTTTCCTTGAATACCAAGAACCAGTGGTCTCACTGGAATGGTATTAGGCAAATTGGTGTCAACAAAAGAGAATGATATAGAAGGTACACAAAAGCTAAGTGGAGGATTAGGTTGAATCCTATTTCCTGCATAAACTTTGGTTAGTCAAAAGCATTCTGACATATCTGCTTGCTAGTACCCAACTTGGACAGGTCTGAATCATTCTTCTAAACATTATTTAATGTCAACACTTAGTATTCTTGAGGTCACCAACTTTCTTAAACAATGGAAACTCATGATGGTATATGTGAATGGTTTAAATTGGTGGTTCTCAAATTCTACCATGCATCAGAGTCATCTGGAGAATCTTTAAAGGGCAAGTTCCAAGATTTTCTGTTCAGGACTTCAGAGGCAGAGCCTGAGAATTTGCATTTTTAACAAGTTCTCAGGTAATGTAACTATTGCTGGCTGGGGTATCCTGCCACATACGAGGAATTGACCCAGATGCAGGGATTACAATTGGTAAAATATAGACATAGTTTCTGCTTTGGTGGGGCTAACATCTTAGTGTGGGTGGGAGGAAGTTGAAGAGAGAGAGTGAAAGAGAGAGACAGAGAGGGAGAAAGAGAGACGAGGGGAGGAAGAAAGACAGATGATGGACAAATAAAAAGTAATCCAGAAAAAAAAACCACAGAGCAATGAGTAAAATGGAGAGAAATAAAACATTCACTTGAGATCAAGTGACAGGTTACAGAGTGTCTATTTTGGATTGGATGGTCAGGAAGGTCATTCTGAGATGACATTTAAGCTGTGACTTGAATTACAAGCTATGTGAAAGATCAAGGGCTAAGAGCCTTCCAAGCAAGGAGCAACTAGTGCAAAAATCTCAAGGTGGGAGTGAGCTTGGCAAATTTACAGAATGGAAGATCAGCATAGCTGGAGCCTCATGGACAAGAAAGTGAGAGATACCAAATGAGGTTAAAGAATAGGCTATTTGAGAGTTACTGATGTCATTTGATTATAGGTGTGATGGAAAAAGCCTTGGCTGGTATTATTCTGGTGTGGTTGGTATAAGGATGCAGTGGACAGAATATCCTCCAGAACCGGGGACAAAGTAGAAAACTGGAGACTACTTGGGAATCCATAGTATTATGGGGAAATAATAGTATTATGGTGGGGAAAGATGATGGTGGCACTGGCCAGGTAGCGTGTCAGATTCTGAGAAAATCTGATCAATTAAGTGTTGCTGACTTTTTAAACATGAGTATGGGGATGTGCATTAGGGAACAAGATCTATATACAAGATCCTTGTTATTCAACAATGTGATTCGAGGACTAGTAGCATCACATCATTTGAAACCTGTTATAAATGCAGAATCATAGGCTATAACTCAGACCTGCTGAATTAGAAGGCCCCTCAGGTGACTCATATACACATTAAAGCTTGAGAAGCCTTGTGCTAGATTACTATCTTGATCTCCAGGGAGAATAGTGCTACTTATGGAGACAGAGAACCCTGAGGCAGGAGTCAGTTGGGGTGAAGGGATGGAATCGAAATTTCTCTTTCATGTGTGTGAATTTTGAAACATTTATATGACATACAAGTGGAGGCCTCAAGTAACAGTTGGTTACATGTGTCTGGACTTCTTTGGAATGGTCAGGGCTAGAGATAAAGATGTGGGGTATGTTAGTATCTGCATCGTGCTCACTATCAAGTGAATGAATGGATGAGCTTGCTAGTGAGAGTACAGACAGAGGACAAGGCGGGAAAGAGCTGGACACTCTAAAGTTTAGAAGTCTACTAAGAAGAAGAGGTAGCAAAGGAGACTGAACAGAAGAAAGCCATGAGATCATGATGCCATGGAAGCCAGGAGAAGAAAATGTTTCAAGAAAAAGAGGGCAGTCAACTACGCTGAACGGTGCTGAGAGGCTGAGTCAGAGAACCGGGAAAAGAACGCGGGGTTTGGTGACATGGGTGTCAATGGTGACTTTGGCCCAAGCAGTGTTAAAATGGTGGGAATGGATGCTTTTGTAAACAGATGAGAGGATCTGAGATAAGTGAGTAGAGACAGTGCTTACAGATGACTTTTTAGACTATCTGGGAAGTAATACAATTTTATTTCATTGGTGTCCGGAAACTAGCAGCACTCTTGGTTTCTCCTGCTGTAGCTGAATTTCTAATGTGTCCTTCCAGATATGTAGAGTGGAAACTAGAAAAGGTCCTAATCGTTGTCTTCAAGAGACTCATAATCTGGGACTTCCCTGATGGTCTGTTGGTTAAGATTCCACACTTCACTGCAGGGGGTGTGGGCTCAATCCCTGGTCAAGGAAATAAGATCCTGCAAGCCACGCAGCGAGGCCAAGAAATTAAAAAATTAAAAGATAAAAGCAACAACAAAAAAATCTCATAATTTAGTGAGAAATAGATGCACATAAGTAATTCAGTGCTCTGGTAACTCAGAATTATTAGGATTTATGGGCTGTGTTGGTAGCTCAGATGGTCAAGAATCTGCCTGCAATGCAGAAGACTTGGTGTTGATTCCTGGGTTGGGAAGATCCCTTGGAGAAGGAAATGGCAACCGACTCCAGTATTCTTGCCTGGGAAATCCCATGTACAGAGGAGCCTGGCAGGCTACATTTCATGGGGTTGCAAAGAGTTGAACATGACCGAGCAACTAACACACAATAAATTGGGAAGAGAGTTAGTATTTTTGCTTGCATTCTGCTAGACATATTGCAGATATTATCTTATTTAATCCTCAGTATATTCCTTTGAGGTTATCCTAATTTTATCATTGGGGAAATGAAAATTCAAAAGTACTCAGGACTTATTTTTGTGTAGCTAGTCAATGGTGAGGCTAAAATTTGAACTCAGGTCTTCTGACCCCAGGGCTATATTCTTTGCAACAACATGTTCAACTTTTCACTGTGGACAAGAGAAGAAGTAAAAACTATGCTTAGCAAAACTGTGAGCGACCTTTTATAAACTGGAACACAAGGATTCCTTCCTGTATTAGTACAGTAGAGTTGCATGTTATACAGTTTAGAGGTTAAATTTCAAATGATGAAAATTATCCTAAAATATTTTTTTTATTATTATATCACTCACATGTGCCTGAGAAATGCTCACATGAGAGCCATTTAGGAATTGACATCAGCTGAAGAAATGTCAGACTTATGTCTTCCTTCTCAGAGAAATACAGTCATTGAGGAGACTCACCTATAATACTATTATTATTGGGCATGTACATATGGCTTCATTAACATCAGTTAAGTTCACCTATTAGGCAAGTCTAATAAGAGTTAATATTAACTGAAAACTTACTATGTATGACCAGTGGACCAAGAACATTTCATGCATTTTCCAATTCAAATTTTAATCTACCTCATGAGCTTTTCATCTTTTGTGATTATGGAAAGACTGACTTCCCTAAGGTCACAGAGCTAGCAAGTTGGAGAATTGCTTTCCCAACTGCAAATGACTCCAATGTGTATGTGCCTTCCACTCTGCACATGGTCTCCCTGGCTTGCAGTCTTCTCACCAGCCAAACAGATCCCTGCTGTTAACTCACAGGGCTCTGTAACCATGTGGCCTACTCATTCCTCACTAACTGTAGCTTCCCCCTTTATCTCCACCTCATACTTTCACTCTTTTCTTTACTAAGACTCCCTTTCCTTCTTATGTCCCTGCTGTAGCTCATTAGTATCTGTGGATCGGCTAGGAAGTGTATAACAGAGTTTGTAAGGAGGAAACAAACTCCTAGAGTCAACAACCATTTTGGACCATGTGACCTGACTTAATATAAACACAATAAATACATTCTTGTTAAAGTAAAAATTAGCTTTTTGTCTTTCAAAGTTGTCAGAGCAACTGTGTTAAAAGTTTAGGTGTCTGTAAGTACCATCTAAAAGACAATAAAAATACTTAGTGTAATTCAGTTATAATTTAATATTTTTATTAACATAAGCCCCCCTTTAAAGATTATTTACAATTTTTGTTCTTGTTGTCCTCTTCCATGATTCTCTGGATAGTGTCCTATTTCTGTAGCTAGCTAATGGGCATTGCTACCACCCCCTTGCCTGATTGGATAAGGAAAACCTGAATTTTAGGGGTTTACCTAAAGGGATTTTCCCCCAGTCCTCTTTGACTCTCCCCAGGCTTTGAATGTTAATTCTCTGTCTCTTGAAATTGCCCTGAATATTGTGAACAACTGTTGCCTTCCAAGTTCTTTTCTTGATGGTAAAGAGATATCTGTGATGTGACAATTCACTTAAGTTCAAAGCTTAAGATACAAGGGAATCAAAGGTTAGGAGTGAAATCAGAACTTGGTGGACTGTCTAGTGTGGCTTTCCCATCTTCATTTGTCATCTCTGTTGTATTTAAAGCTGGAAGAAGACAGTGATAACAAGTATATTTGTTTACCTGGTGATGCTTGGCTTGAAATCACTTCTGAGACATAATTTTAGACCAGATAGGCTAGATAATGTTGTAGTGACAAACAGCACCAAAATCTTAACCAAAATAGCATTATTTTCAGTTATTTACACTTTCTGCTGGTCCAGGTAACTCTCTCGGGGTTCTCCATGCGGAGACCAAGTGTTCCAGGCTGCTTCCAACTCATGGCACTTTTACTACTACACTTTATGTAGTTTAAGTCTTTAGGTAAGACATAAAGGTAAGTCTTACCTACACTTACCTTGTCTAGGTAAGTCCTAGACAAACTCTAGGACTTCAGGGTTTGTATAAGCAGAGAAAGGGAGCATTGGGAATTGTACATTGGCTTTTGAGTGCTTCCTCCCCAAAGTGACTTCCATGTCTCAATCTATTGGCCAAAATGCAAAAGGGACCAAGAAGCATAACCTTTTATGTGACTAAGAAGGGTTGGAAAAGCAAGGTGGGCACTAGCAATGTCCATTACAGACAACTTTGGAAGATTTTTTCCCAGCCTCATGTTCTTGGACTTCAGATACTGGGCTACATGAGCTAAGGCCTAAGGTGAAGAGTTTGTAGGCTAAAGGCAAAATGGTTTTTCTTGAAGATATCACCAATGTCTTTATCCACAAGCCTGCATGATGAACTTCCATTTTCTTGTATGCCATCTTGGCACAAAGACCATTAGAGAAAAACAGACTAATCCCCTTATAGTCATGAGTAAATAAATATAGTTTTACAAGATATTTTACAAGGTAGCCAAGGACTTTGAATTGAAGGCCTAGATCTGGATCCTTTTTATAAAATAGGCAAGTGTGGATTTATATAGTCTTAATTCTGTTTTTTTCCAAGGTTTGTTGTAGTAATTAAAAATTAAAATCAAGTTTTAGGCAGCAGTGATGAATGAGAGAGGGAATGTAGAAAGCTCAGGTACAGACTCCATGAGCCTTCTCTGAGGGGCAGGAATGGAATCTTTCATTTAACACATCTTCTTACTTTGTTATCCTGGGATCTAGTTTGATACCAGTTTCTAATTATGAGAATAGTGATCAGGCCCCAGTGCCTTACAAGCATCATATATATGTGTATACAGTCTCACCTCTAAAATTTCAAGGTAATAGAAAGTAATCTAATTATGTGGATAATTAAAACAACCAAAGTGCAAGTTTAAAACTTGTACTTTTATGACTGCAAAGCAGGCTATCAAAATGACAGGGCGTCTGGATGTGATCGCTGCACGCACTCAGATTAAATGAGTGCATTAGTTGATTGTTTCTGGTATGAAGATAAGCAGAGAAAAGTATAATAATGTTGGCGTTTAAGTGGACCTAATTAGGCTTCAAGTTTAACACTCCATTAAGATGAATGGGAAAGGGTCATCCCCTGTTCAAGCTGTGGCATTGTCTTAGTGCGTCTGGATTTTGCCTCTGAAGACAACAGTCTGTCAGCATACGTTCTCACAGTCACCCCTGTAAAGCAGACTGGAAATTTAATTCTTTTAAAATTAAATCTCAGGTTCCGGAGGCTGCAGTAAAATCCACAGGGAGATCTTAAATCTTCAACTTCTGCAGCTGTATTAGTCATAAACAACAACAATAACAATGATAATTCTTTCAGTTATCTATTGGAACACTCAAGTGCAGACTTCAGTGTTTCCTAAATATAAACAGCTGAAACTAACAACCTCCAGTTTGCCATTGAAGGAGCCTGTGCATGGGAAGGGTGAGTGACTTGGATAAAGTTACAGAGCATGTCACTGGTAAAGCCAGAAATAACATGGAGCGACTGCTCAGTTTTTGTTGCAATGGTCTGTCATCCATCAGGGAAAGGGAGTAAGGAATAATGATCTCAGCTACTAAACTGAGTGCACATGCATTTGAAAGAAAACCCAAGAATCAAAGGGCAGCACAGCCCAGTAGGCATGTTTATAGGGAGATGACTGGGGGAGTTCTCCCACTTGGCCACATGGAAATGGTGTGTAAATTGGAGAAAAGTTTAGTCATGCCAGTGGCCAAGGTGTAGGGATGTGATTTGAGAGCTATGACACTGGGAACCACATTCACAATCATCGCCCAAAAGAGCCACAGGGTCATTGTCTGACTTTTAGTGACTGGAGTGGAAAACTAGGTGTCTGGAGATGCCACAGGGAGAAACCAAATATAGCTTGAATTCAGTGGTTAGGTAAATGGTTTTCATAGTTTTCTGATTCTTTGGGAAATAGTATGACTACTCCAAACACAGTCTCAGGACTGGTAGCTTGTAATTCTGGTTATGCTATAAGCTTGCTACATGTCACTGGACAAATAATTTTCTCCTGTTAAGTTTCAGTTGTTTATCTTTTAAAATTAGTAAGATGAAATTTAGTCCGCTTATCCAAACTCTAGGTTTTGTGGCTGTGTTATTCAGTAAGATTTTAGAAAGGAAGTTTTGGGGTACAGCTGATGTCTAGATAGACGCATTCCTATGTCCAACTCTTTGCTAAATGTGAAATTATTATAAATTTTGGAACTATTTAAATGAGTCCAGTTATAATAAAACAATAGAAAAATTTTAATTAAACCAGCTATAGAATCATTGATCTTAGCAGACAGGAGTTAGATGGAAACAAATGTAGTTCTCCGAGCCAACTTCTTTCCAAACGCTGTTATTCATTATTTCAGATCCCTGACTCAGGATATGCCATTGCTTAAACATTTCTAATAATGGAGAGTTGAGAATGGGACATCCTCTCCCAGTGCTGGTCATGTTGGCTTATTAGTTCTTCTCATTCTGTCTTGAAATGCTCTATATCAAATGATGATACTAATCTTGACTTGGAGATTACAGTGTCTATTCCTTCTGCTATTTTCATAGTTTTTAGCTATCTGAAGCAAGCAAGTTAAGCATGTTAATTCCCTGGTTTTCTCTTTTTCATTCGTTATGAGGTTTACAGAAGTTTTCATAAACTTTGTTGCTTCAAAAATGTCCCTCAAGCTTTAATATTTCATGAAGACTCAGCTTATAAATTTTTATATTATTATATTTGATTATTCTTACTCACTGAGTGAAGTCGCTCAGCCGTGTCCGACTCTTTGTGACCCTGTGGACTGTAGCCCACCAGGCTCCTCTGTCCATGGGATTCTCCAGGCAAGGATACTGGAGTGGGTTGCCATTTCCTTCTCCAATTCTTACTCATTGAAAACAAACAAATTAGTATTTGGAATATATTCTTTTTTACAATATATTTCATTAATTTATTTTGTTTGTTCTTGGGAAATTTAATTAATTTGGATTTATCCTAATTAATTTAAACAATGATTTATGTGTAGCTTGCTTTGCCCCAGAATTAGTCATTTGATGTTATTTATAATAATGCATTCATAAGATAAAAAACATAGAAATGGCAGAAAAATAAAAGGTAAAAAGTAAGAGAGAACTGGGTAAAGTTTACTATATAGAATACATTTATGAGGTTATTGTATATTTGTGGTGTGTCAAATTTGATTTTGAAATTGCTAGCAGCCAATTCAAAGAGAGAAGTAGGACAAGTTATGGGACTAGTAACATCTAAAATGTCAGAAAGACAGAAAGAAACTCAACAATTTCTTATCAGTTTGAGAACTAATGTCCTGAGAACATTTTCTCCTGAGTTCTTACATGAAAGACTCTTTAATGAAGTAAGAATATCTCTAACAACATTTTTATAGTGAATTTCACTTCAGATTTCATAGGGTTGTTCTGTGATATAGTAATACAATTTCCAAGTGCAAATGCCTGGTACTTAGTAAGAGCTTGTAATGGGTGAGTTGTGTCTCCCCCAAATATGGTAAAGTCCTAACCCACCATACCTCTGAGAGTTACTTTATTTGGAAATAGGGTCTTTACAGATGTAATCAGGATACAATGAAGTCATACTGAACTAGGGTGGGCCCTAATGACTGGTGTTATAGAAAGAGAAGAGCCACAGGCAGAGAGGGAAGGTGGCCATGTGAAGACAGAAGGGATTGTAGTTATGCTGCCACATGCTAAGGAATGCCTGTGGCTATCAGGAGCTGGAAGAGACAGGAAAGATCCTCCTCTAGAGGTTTCAGGGGGAATGTGGCCCTGCCAACACGTTGATTTTGGATTTCTAGCCTCCAGAACTGTGAAAGAATGAGTTTCTGTTTTAAGCAATTCAATTTGTACTACTTTGTTATGTAGTTAGCTCTAGGAAACTAATATGGTGCTCAATACATATTTATTATTTGGATAAGTTTTATGAGTCAATTGACTAGGGCTACTCAGAAATTTAGAATACTGTTATGATTGGGGCTTCCCGGATAGCACAGTGGTAAAGAATCCACTTGCCAATGCAGAGATGCAAGAGATGCAGGTTTGATCCCTGGGTTGGGAAGATCCCCTGGAGAAGGAAATGGCAACCTACTCCAGTATTCTTGCCTGAAAACTTCCATGGATAGAGGAGCCCAGAAGGCTACTGGCCATGCGGCCACAAAGAGTTGGACACAACTGAGCGACTAGGCACACATACACAATACTATGATCAACTATGAAAAAAAATGGACAATCCCACCAGATATATTCATATCCTTTTCTATTTTGACTAAAGTCAGAATTTCTGCATAGAAGATGTTTATTATAGGGTCTATAATTAATAATCCATGATCAGGAGTTTTAATGTGTAGATGCATTTTATTTCCAGTGGTGTACAACTCTTCTTAGAGCTTTGTGCAGTAATAGGTATTTAATAAATGCTTATAGGAATAAGATAAATTCTAGTATTACTTGATAAATAATGAGGATAAGGAAAGGTCCTGTCCCCAAATGCCATTATTTTAAAGGGGACATGCTACGCTTATATATTTTAATTAGCCATGTCACAGGAATCCTGTTATCTCCTCTTGTGATTTTTACTAAGTAGGGGTGTTCCTGCTTCCTTTTCATTAGTCCTTTTCTCAAAACATATATCCACCCATGACTTCAATCCTTATCATCTCCAACTATCTTCAAGAAATCAAATAAATCAAGGACTCCATAAACACTGAGAAGAAAATAAAATGAAAAATGATCCAAGAAGAAAAACAATGCCCTGATTCTGGCTGTAACACAGTCTTCCAAAGTTGTTGCAAGACCAGTTTCCGTCTCTTGAGTAGCGGCTTCACCTCCTACTCTCTTCTCAAGGCAGTCAAATGTTGTGATAAGATAAAGGTAGAGACTAATAGGCCATAAGCCCACTGAAAGCTCACCAAACATGATGAACAGCATGCATGATGAGCTAGTTTAGACAAGGAATCCATGATTTTTTCAAAAACCTAATGGTTTCTTTGAACTGAAAAAACTTCAGGGAATCATTGAACACCTATGAATTAGTATACCTTCAACTTACATAGCAGAGATGAAGTCGCTTAAGTTTTCAGCACATCATTCTGGACCCGAAAAGAAGAAGAAGAAAGCCCAAACAAAACAAAACAGAAAAGAAACCTCAAAACGTGGTGGACGATCTCTTGCAGATCTGTGGAAATATGGAGCAATTGAATGGTCACGTGCTTGCAAAAAGTTCTGTTCTATTCATTCTTGCTAGATTCATTCCACTGGCAGTTCCACCCCTGTCAGGAATATAATGGAGCACAATCTCGAAGCTGCCCTGCCTTGTAACATTCACAGGTTCTCTCTGCCCCCAAATTTGAGCTGAGGCACTTTCCTTTCTAAAGAGCAGCATCTGGCCTCTTCGTGCGCTCATTTGCATGCCAATACTGGATTGCTCTCCCAGCGCACAGCTATTTAATAGTGGTGCTGGTGTCCGAGCTCTGGGAACAAACCAAATGGTTTGGGTGTGCTTTTGTGTGCAGTGCGGGTCGTTGCTACAGTGTGCTTATTAAGAATAGTACACATTCATTATAACAAGATTGCTCTTTTGCTCAGGGGCCATCACGGCGCATTCTGTAAATGAATTAACAGTAGCATGCATTTGTGTATTATGGGCCCTGAAGATGCATTTGTTTATTAAATAAATCTGCAACACAGAAAGTATAGTTGAAAAAAAATCTAGAAAATAATCAGAGTGCGCATGTACACTAGCTATTTGTTTGTGTGTTTTTTTTTTAAACCTCAACGTCTTGGCGAGTTTTCCTCCTTTGTTTCTTTAAAATAACCAGAGATCACAGGCCACATTATAAACTAACAGCCTGCAAATATTGATGTAAAAAAAGGAAACCAAATTCAAGTTACAGAAGCACAAAATATTTTCAAAAGTGTTATTGTAAACAATCATGTACCTTAAAAAAGAATTTAATATTATGTTTCTTTCGCTTTTCTTTAAAATCTTTTGTTATTCTTAAAATTGTCTCTAAAAATTACTATTTTTCTATTTGGCTAAAATTTAGCATGCATCAGGTATAGAATTTTCCCTATAGAACTTTGATTCTTTTTGAAATACAAACTCTGCTTTTGGGGCATTTAGTTAATATTGATCCATTTGTTTCCAATTTTTCAGCCCAGGTATAGCTAGTATGAGTATATTAATAAACATGAGTCAGTCTGTTGGATTTTATTCCTGTTAACTAATGATTTTTTTAAAGCTCAATGGCAGTTCACAATTACACTGAGTACTCAGAATATGTTTTAGATGTGTCTCTTCTATATTTCTCTCTACTTATGTAACTTGCTGTTTTTAATATGTAATCTGATATATTGTACACTTGTATAATGGAAAGAAAATGGAAATATTTAAAAGTATAAAATGCTAAAAGTGTCTAAAGCCACAGCATGGATAGTATGAAATCTATTAAAACAAACTGAGGAAAAAAGGGAAGAAGAAATAGTAATATACTCAAAATTTTGAAATTCTTAATATTATTCAAAACATTAATGTCTTTTAAAAAGGAATTTTTTTCATATTTGATTTCTTGAAACCTTTCTGTAAAATCCAGGGATACTACATGAAATTTGCCAAAATATTTTAAAAAGGAAAACCTGGTATAATGACTGGATTAGGACTTCATAGATTTGGGGCTTAGCTCAATATCTATGACACTATTAAATTTACCTAGCTGATTGCTACATCTTCAAATTAAAAAAATGTGGTTTGTATGAAACATAGTAGGACTTGTTTCGTATGGAATAAAAGATATTCCATATGCAGAAAAATACACAGCTGACTGTAGGAAGATTATACTTTTCTCCTACATAGAATCTTAATTACTTAGCATTTTGTCCTTAAAGAAGTAGTATTCAGCTCTGCTGTATATTCAGGTGGGAGCAGAAACTCTACCATTGTAACAATTAATTTGATAATTATGTGCCGGAGAAGAAAATATTTGAAATCTAGTTTCTTTTCTTTCATCTTTTTTTTTTTTTTGTAAAAAGCTGTATTTTCCAGAGCATTTTATTTATTCCACTGCAGGCTTTAGCGAGGCCAGCCAATCAGAAGGTCTGTAAAGGCCCAGGCCCAGACTCAGTGCTGAGCTCCAAATGCGATTCCAGTCCTGACAGGGGGATTATAGGAAACAGATGACTTACGCTTCTAATTTGTGGCCTTAAATTGCAAACAGAATTTCAGGAGTCGAGCAGAGTAATAAATGGCAATAGAAAAAGCCACACACAGCCAAATCAGTATGTGGTGGTTGTAGGTTAAACTAAATGGGAAGAGACAGGTTATGATGGTTCAGTGTATTACAGAGAAGAAAGTCTTAAATTACCAGTGCTGAGAGGTATTGCTCCACGGCAGATAGCATTGCATTGTGCAGTCCACAGATATCCCAAGCAGAACAATAAAAAAGCAGGTTTAACATAGAACCTGTTGCTGGAGGAGTCATTTTTTTCCCTCTTTCAGAAATGGAAGTGGTGTTTCATGTTTGTTTTGACCTCTGCTGTATACTTGGCCCCGTAACATCTGTTTTCTACTGTTGCCGTTTTTCACACCAAATTAAATGTCGAGGAGTCAGATAAAATAAGTTCAAAATATGTCCAAATTATTTTTGTTGACTTCCAACAAATGTCTCAGTAACTCTTTTCACACGGAACGATACCATTTAAATGCCAATGTAGAAATTATTTTCCTTTCAACATTTTAAGAGCTAAAGAAAGGGATTTTGAGGTGTACTTAAACTTGAGAAATATTGCATTGGCCTTTTTGGTAACTTGTATGACTGTTTCAGATTTGCTTTAAGGCTATTTCATCATATAAAGTTATGTACATTTGTTGGATAAAAATTCCAAGAAAACTGTTTAACAATAGCATATAATGAAACTATCATTCGGAGCTGCTTTACCATAAATACCAGTTAGAATCAAAAGAGACCCACTGTTTATCACATGGAAACCAAAATGTATTTGCTTTCCTTTATAATCTCTACATGTGTGTTTGTGTGTGCATGTACTTACAGTCAAGATGAGACTGACACAATTTCTACTCTCGTTAGAAGTCTGGCTGTCATTAGCCTGTGATATGAAAATTCTAACATGGCATTGAATTTTCAATCTCTAATTCAATAAATATATTGATAGAAGTAAAATTTCTTTCTTTGAAAAGAATGCCACCTTCTTTTAAGATCCAGCACATATGCATGTTAGAGTTTGGCAACTAATTCATGATAAAGATTGATTAAAATTTTATTATCCTGTCTTATTTATTGGTATCATTTATTGCCAATATATCAAACTAACACAGTTTTTCTAGTGAATGATAGAAACAGGGCTTACTTAAGTCCACAATGCTGTGCTTGAAGTGAACTCAGTAAAATCTATAGTTTTTCTTCCACTTTCCTTATGAACAAAAACCCTGTCTCTCTCAAATTCATATATTTTAACTGCTATATTAACTTTAAACTTGAACTTTTTGTTTTATATGCTGAATGAAAACTGTTTTCTTGTGAGTAACCTGGGGAAAAGCAATTTTTGTTGTACAATTAAGCAAGTCTGTTGATAATCATTGAAGACTAACTAAATAGATTTTGATTAATCACTTGCAGAAAATGTGCCTTATATTCTGTGTTATAGTAATATCAATGTAGGTTATAACAATTTCTTTGTAGATGATGTATTTTTTGTTTTTAAATCACCTGGCAAAACGAGAAAACAAACCTTAGTTGAAAGCTTTTGTCTCTAAGAGAAAACTCTTTTCATGCCTGTCTTTTTTTGAGAAATGCTCAATTATTATTTGTGTCATAGTGGGAAGACTGGGTCTCTATAGGGCCTGAACCTTTTCAAACAAGAGATTGCTTTTGTTTTTGTACCCCATCAACACTGATCACCTAATTAAATCTGATATCTCTGGCTAAAGTAGAATGATTTGTAGTATTTCTTTGGAGTTTACTTAATTAGTTTAAATGTCTTTTGTGTGGTAGACGTGGTGATATTTTATAAAATGGAGCTGAAAAAGGAGGATGCAAAATGCAATTTTGCAAAGGATGGGAAAGACGGGAGGTGAGAGGGAGGGCAGACCAGTATGACCAAACCGTGAAAGCAAGGTGTAGTTCCAATGCAAAAGCTTGCAAGCTGGAGTCATTCATTAGTTGAGACCATCAAGCAGATCTGACCTGGAAAAAGGCTTCCTGTCAAATGTAGGCCTGGGCATCTGTCAGGGCCTCAGATTCTACACCTTGATCAGCCCAAGACACTGACACCATTTTCTTTAACAAACACCAACAGCCTTTTTTCTCCTTCATTTTAACATCTCTCAGGGGTTGAATTCCCTTTCTTCTCTGGCTCTGTAGAGAGTAAAGGGAGCTTGTTAACTTGCTTAGATATTTTGACTGCCGACGCTCTTTGGCCACTTGCCTGTGGTAACAGTGTCAAAGCATAACTTGGTATAATTGCTATATTTGCAGTCAGAAGAGTATTCTGTCTTTATGTTCAAGCTGCTGAATAAAAAGAAAGGGTCATTTTGGAAAATCCTGTAAATTATCCTCAAAGTTCAGGCAAAATACAATGTGTGACATACCTGGTATGTCTTGTTTTCATTTGCCAAGATACAAAAGGGGAAAGTAAGGGAGGTTTAACTATGTCAGTTAAAGCTGATACTGTCCTGTGTTTCTTATGCTGTGAAACAAAATAAAATTAAACTTAAAAATGAAAGCAGCAGAACTGGGCTCTTTATAATTTAAAAAGTAACTGGAAAGCATTATAATTTTTAATTATCCATTGTGTCGCAATTTACACACAGTATGGATTAGGAATGAGAATTTGTGATGGACCTTCATTTAATAGAGATGTGCATAATTTACAGACATTAGTAATTCCCATTTGCAAGTGGAAATTAGGATTGTAATGGAACTTTATCTTATCTTATAGCTAATGATAGATCTGAAACCATATTTATTATAAAATGAACTTTTAAAGTTGATAAAGTTGTATTCACTGTATATTTTGTATGTTTTCAAAGAGTTGTTATAGTAGGAAAAACCGCAAAATGAGATTTGTTTTTTTTTTTTTCCCTTAATACATAGCAATGTGAAATTTGAGGCAAATAGTGATGAATGATAGAAAACTGTGGATATCCTTTTGGCCTTTTCCACGCAAGATCCATTGTATACATCTTCAAGGATGATCCTTCAAAAATGAGTGCCAACTGAACATTACGTAACACTGGGAGGCCAAGGGCTGCCAGTGCTGGCATTCCTTAGTCTGAGAAAAATCATCCTTCTAGTTAAGTAGACTCTCCCTGTGTCTCACTAACTGTACAGAACTGCATGTTGCTGGCAAGTAATGTAATTAGTGTGGCAAGCAGGTAATGACTGGAAGTCACCTGCCAATTGTTTCCGAGTATTTGCTGTGTTTCAAAACCCTGAGCAAGTGGGAAAGTCATGGGGGCTATCATGATGCAAACAGAGAAAAAGGGGAGGAACACAACCAGGGAACCTCTTTCTGAATTGGATTTCTCCCCAGTTGTTGTTTATTTTACCCCTAGGTCCTCCCTGAATGGCCCCAGAAAGGCATTAAGGATTGGCAGGTTACTTTACCTGCCTGCTGCTCCTGCTGGGAGAGATGATGCTTGTTGAGAGATTTTGTTGCTGTTTTGGAATCAAACCAGCCATCTTAGTCGCAGCCTCTGCACTAGAAAACTGGGATGGAGAGAGTAATAGCAGCTCAGCTTTTTTAGAAAAGAAGCATGAATTACTGAAAGCAAGATTTTTACTTCCCTGCTACAAGGAAACTTTCTTTCATGAGCTTTCCCGAACTTCATGGAGAGCTTTGGTGTCGGAGCAAGAAAAGCAGAGCCTGTGCAAAATCAAGACTAGAACACTTTTCTCAGGATCCTCCACAGGGTTTAGACCAGTGCTTAAGGCACAAAAATGCATATAAGGTCCCAGGGAGTAACATAAGTGAGTATATTGAGAGGCGGGTGGAGAGGGAGGAAGTTAACAGTAGGCTGGACAGTATGTGGCCTTTCTAAACTTGAAGCACAGCCATGTCACTACAGTCAATTGCTAGAATCTGGGTCCAGGGCAGCCAAATTTCCTAAATTCTTGAGAGGAGCCAGAAATCTGGAATTTTATGGAAAAATATCCCAGTTTTAAAACATTGAAACTCATTTAAAAAATTTAAACCTTTGTGTGAGTGAAACAAAATCAGTGGCCTGATTTCAGGCCACACACTGCCAGTTGATGATTTCTGTTTTCCATTAATTCTTCTTGGTATCTTTTCTTTTTGTCATCTTGTTAGATTAGTAAAAAGGAAAACAACAACAACAAAACAAAAGCAGACTCAAATATGCAACAAGTGCTACTTGGCTTTTACAATTTTCTTGTGATTGTTACGTCTAAATGCCTGGAAAAGAACTTCTTAGGAAATGATCCCACACAATGTCTGCCTGACTTTGAGCTTTCCCTGTGCTTTGAAGGCTTCCTTTGGGCCAAATGAGTGGGGCCCTTTCAAACTTGAGAGGCTTTTAGAAGAGCCTCTATGAGCCCTGACTGACTGGTTCTAAGTCATTCTTGAGGAGAGTCCATGACTTCTCTCAGACCAGCAGTCCCAAATCTCCAAAGAAAACAGTTTAGAAGTTGGTAAGGCCTGGATTTTATTTGATCTGGTCTCTGCCTACAGACTAACGCCTTGACCCTAAGTAAGCCATCTGTCAGCTTAGTAGTCTCCATTTCTTAGCCAGTGTGGTCCAGATTAGACCAAAAATGCTTAAATCATTCCTTTTGTTGATCTTACAGATGACTAGATTGTTGTCATGAGACTTAATAACCAGGTAAGCACTTTACACTGGTTAAAATCCAAATTATAAATATGCTTTATATTTACTTGATTTCAAACCCTTTATGCCCTTTCAGAATATTTAAAGAAAACTAGTAAATGTTCTTGATAAAGTTCATTTTCAGTTTAAATAGTATCATAAAAAGTCATGTTCTGACATCTAGAACACATATGCAATTACAAGAACCAATTTTGAAAATTGAAAAGCTGATTAGAGTAAAATAGACCTAGTTTTTAATGTATTTAATAATATCTGAAGGGAGAACTTGCTTTGCTTTGGGGGCTTGGCCTACTGGACAAAATGATAAGTGATTTTTTAAAAGGCCAAGTTATTGTTCATTTACATACGAGTAAGACTTATCTAGCAGATCAAGGTTAATAGAGATTAATCATACAAAGAGAAAATTTATTAGGTTTGTGTGGGAGTGACTCCAGCAGTGGTCTGGTCACTCTGAACATGCCAGTGACAGGAAGAAAAAGAACTTGTATAGGTGTCTTTAGTCCAAGAAGCAGGCTTTAGAGGTGGCCTCAATATAGTCTTAAAAATCATCATGCCTGTATTTCAGGTTTCTTTTCCATATGCCCTTACTGTACTTTTGGAAGAAATATTTCTAGTTGCATACTGTTAAACTGCAAAATTACTTGCTTATTCATTAGGTGGTTTTGGAGGGACAGAAAGGTAATAGAAGTACTAGAAACTTTGTTCTCAAACTGAAAAAGAAAAATTGAATCTATATGAAAGCAAAAATGTCATCAGCCTAATTTGCCCTTTTCCAAAATTATTTTTTAAATGTAGTTGACTAGACAATTTGTGGACACCTTTATCCTCTTTCTACTTGCAATCAATTTGTATCTAGGTTCTCTTTAAAATAAAGATGTTAACATCAGTCTCACATTTAGCTGTTTGGTTCCAGTTTTTAGATTCTGATGGTTCAGTTGCACAGTAATTAAGATAAACTTAATTTCTTTGAAGTTCTTTAAAGTTTCTTTTTTCAAGTTAAAAAATAATTCAGCACCTAAGTTGTGTCTGACTCTTTGCGACCCCATGAATCACAGCACGTCAGGCCTCCCTGTCCATCACCAACTCCTGGAATTCACTCAGACTCACGTCCATCGAGTCTGTGATGCCATCCAGCCATCTCATCCTCTGTCGTCCCCTTCTCCTCCTGCCCCCAATCCCTCCCAGCATCAGAGTCTTTTCCAATGAGTCAACTCTTCGCATGAGGTGGCCAAAGTACTGGAGTTTCAGCTTTAGCATCATTCCTTCCAAGGAACGCTCAGGGCTGATCTTCTTTAGAATGGACTGGTTGGATCTCCTTGAAGTTCAAGGGACTCTCAAGAGTCTTCTCCAACACCACAGTTCAAAAGCATCCATTCTTCGGCACTCAACTTTCTTCACAGTCCAACTCTCACCTCCATACATGACTACTGGAAAAACCATAGCCTTGGCCAGACAGACTTTTCTTGGCAAAGTAATGTCTCTGCTTTTCAATATGCTATCTAGGTTGGTCATAACTTTTCTTCCAAGGAGTAAGCGTCTTTTAATTTCATGGCTGCAGTCACCATCTGCAGTGATTTTGGAGCCCCCCCAAAATAAAGTCTGCCATTGTTTCCACTGTTTCCCCATTTCCCATGAAGTGATGGGACCAGATGCCATGATCTTCATTTTCTGAATGTTGAACTTTAAGCCAACTTTTTCACTCTCCTCTTTCACTTTCTTCAAGAGTGAGTTCCTCTTCACTTTCTGCCATAAGGGTGGTGTCATCTGCATATCTGAGGTTATTGATATTTCTCCTGGAAATCTTGATTCCAGCTTGTGCTTCTTCCAACCTAGCGTTTCTCATGATGTACTCTGCATATAAGTTAAATAAGCAGGGTGACAATATATAGCCTTGACGTACCCCTTTTCCTATTTGGAACCAGTCTGTTGTTCCATGTCCAGTTCTAACTGTTGCTTCCTGACCTGCATATAGGTTTCTCAAGAGGCAGGACACGACTGAGCGGCTGAACTGAACTGAACTGAAGTTGTTTGAAGATCCAGTTTAGTTTAGAAAGGACAAAAACAGAACATAGTATAGAGAACTATCAATATATCTGAATGTGTAAGTTAAATTACATGGGCTATTTAAAGATTAGAGAAGTTGTATTTTTTAATTGTTTTAATCATTGTTTTTTTTCTGAAACATCTGACTATAACTGAAAGGGCTTAATAATATACTATGATTTTTGCATAGTCTGATGCCTAAAGATATTAAAATATTACTCATCTTCCTCATCTGTTTGCTCTTCTATGTGTTTATCTCAGTATTAAATAGAGCCTTAAGTGATAGATTTAGTTTTCTACAAATCTATTTGCAGCAATAGAGTAGGACTCTAGTAGAATTTAACCAGGGAAATCCAAACACATATTATGAACAATTACATTAATTGTGATACTTAGGTGGTTTATCAGCATGAAAATGAAAAAAGCTAGCTCATCATAACTATATATAACTATCAGGTCTGTGTTACATTAGGAAAAAAGTCCCCTTGAGGTCAGATAAATTATTTTGCTAAATAATTAGAATTTTATATTTTAATTTGTAAAAACTTAAAAACTAGAAGAATTGATATCAGGCTTTTGAAACAAAAATTTAAATCATTTACACCCAGGTTTCTATGAATCTTTATCAGAGTTTGTGCATTTTATCCAATTAAACTATTTTCTTTTAAAATGCTAGCTTCAATGGGGGTTGGGCAGGAGGAAGTGGATGGAGGGAGAGGGTACCTCAAGAGGCATGAACATAAATTGTCTTAATTTCTGAGAAATGTGGGTCTGACAATCACTTAAGACAATATAGTTGATATGGCTGTCAGGACGAACTCTTCTCAAAAGAATGTTTTTATAGAATATCATTGTGACACTTTGCTCAGATGAATGTCTTTAGCAGTATTTGATTAATGTAACGTAATAAAAGAGATGCACACCAAAGTGTCTGTACATGTCTTGTTAAGTGTGTTTGATTCATTATATGTGGTTCTCAGTTCTTTCCTCTTTCTGCAGTTCATTTTTTATCATTTCAATAATATATCTATAAATATAAAAAAGTTGGCACTTTCAAAGTCTTTGACATATATGGCTATTAATTCATAACTCTAAAAAATTGTATCTTTCAACCTGTCATTTTTAAGCTTGTAGAGTTTATTACGGTAAGTAACCTGTGTTAGAAATTAGATTTTGAACTTTAGCAAGAAGATAAATAAACTCATGAACCTAAAAGTTCTAGAAAAGACACCTAGAAATAGTTCTGAGATGATAGAATCACATGAAACGATCAGTGATTAAAGATATAATTTTAAACTCCCTGAAGATATCATTGAGATTTATATTGGTTGCTATTTTTCAGCTTGTTTTCCAAATCCAAAAATCAAATATTGAACAAGTGTGTAATGAAGAAAGCTATTTGAATTCAGTTTCATGACCATCTTTGTTGCAGTGGGTTAATGGGTTAAACTTTATGGTTTATATATCAATGACACAGATGGTTTAAAGTGAAGATATTTTGAAAACAAAATAAAAATGGTACTCATTTATATCTGCATTCTCAGAATTACTGTTTTAGTGAGAGTAAGCCCTATAAGGTAAACACCGTTTTACCTCCTGATGAGGTGGGGGTAACATGCCCAGGATACACGTACTTTAAGGGGCAGAGTTGGGCTTGGGACTTGGAAATAGGAACTCCAGAGCCTTTGATGGCCTCTGTTGTTGTTTAGTCTCTAAGTCATATTCGACTCTTCTGTGACCCCATGGACTGTAGCCACGAGGCTTCTGTGTCCATGCAATTTCCCAGGCAAGAATACTGGAGTGGGTTGTCATTTTCTTCCCCAGGGAATCTTCCCGACCCAGGGATGGAACCCGCTTCCCCTGCATCTCCTGCATTGCAGGTGGATTCTTTACTAGTGAGGCACTAGGGAAGCCCTTGACACCCTAGAAGGCAAGCTAAACATGAAATATTTTCTTCCAGGTACCTTTGGTTCCACTTCACGTCCTCTACTGCCTAAGTTGCTTGTCCCCCACCGCCATGTTCCCTTCATGAGTTCAATTGAGAAAATAATGGCCAAACATTAGGATAGTGAGTCTGAAGTGTTCCACGTAATGAGCTCTGACTCACAGGATGATTTGGGAGTTTTGGGCGCCAGGCTAGCACATCATGTGTGAATAAGCTCATGGCAGGGACCGAGGGTGAGGTCTGAGGCCACGGTTTATGTTGGAGCCTCACTGTGTTCTGGTGACTCATGTACACTAAACAGCAGAGTCATGAACATTTACACACACCCAATATCAAGTTTACTCTGAGTCTGTTCTCTTGCAGCCGTTTTACAGCTCTCTCTACAAAGCAAAGAACTTATTTTGGCTCTTTCACGGGAGAATGAGGAGAAGTTAAAGATCACACTGCCCAGAGGTCCTCGTAGTCCCTTCCTGGGGAGATAGCTCCTCCTCTGAGCTCTGAGACACCCGCATGTTACTTCTGCATGCACTGCATGAGTTTGGGGTCAGTTAAGTAGAGACCTAGCTCTTGGCAATGTCTTCACTGCATCTGAGACCTCAGGCAATTTCACTTATTATTCTTGGGTATGATTTTCTTGGAAATCTATAAAACTTATAGAATGGGATAGGGAGCATTTTTATGCATTTGTAGGAAATTAGCACAGAAGAAATTTTAACATTATTTTCAGCTGTCACTTAGGCAATTGCTTCAGCTCAGGGATGACCAATGCCAGAGCACTGATTAAGGATGTTAATTTTATTCATCTTTGTATCTGTTTAGTGTCAAGTGAGAGGAAGAGAGGGTTTCAAATGTGCCCTGGTAATTTTTTTTAAAACACAGGGCTTTTTGAAACTAGAAAAAAGTCAGAAATCTATGCAAGGACTAAAGGAGAGTCGAGAGAAAAGAAACATTCACTGTTGTAGGTTTGAAGCACACAGGGCATCTTCTAGGCCAGGAGAAGGCATGGTCCATGCTGCACTGATCAGAGAGCAATCTGTTTGGGGCTCAGCAGCACTGTCAGGCCTCTGAGCTCTTCTGCTCTAGCAGGGATCTACTGCTGTTTATTATCAGTGCCATCACTCCAGGATGGGAAGAGGGGGTGGTCTTAGGGAGTCAGTTGTGTTGCCAAGGATTGTGTGTTTTGGGACACACTGGCTAAAATGAATCATAAAATCATAGTTCCGAGTGTTCCTCTCTTCTTGGGTATACAGAATTGAAGAGGAAAACTGTGTCTGACATTTTAGGGTGTTAGATCTGGCACTTCTCTTCACTATG
Organism: Oryx dammah; assembly: GCF_014754425.2. NCBI lineage: Eukaryota > Metazoa > Chordata > Mammalia > Artiodactyla > Bovidae > Oryx > Oryx dammah. The sequence goes on from NW_024070211.1 coordinate 83,937,634, forward strand.
TGTTTAAGGCAGGTCCCATCACTGTTCGGAGTCTAACTTACTGACCCCTGGAAATGAGGGGGATGGATCCAAAGATCTCTAAGAACTCATTTGAGTTAACGTGCCATTGACCCTGGACTTCTCTATATAAACATTAAGTAAGTTTACAGTAACCACGGAGAAAGGCTGTGTCCTTGCTGACAATTGTAAATGTCCATGATGTCAAAATGCAGGATGGTAAAAAGTGAAGTTGAAAAATGAGGAAGAGGTGTGACAGGGTTTAATCTAAGTAGTTTTGAAGGGTGTGCACTTTTTAGGCTGCCTAAGGTCTGGACTGAAAAATATGTCTTCTCCTAGCATATTTCAGAGTTGTCTAAATTGCATTTAAGAACTATTTTATCCAAAAAGAAAGAGGATGATAATTAAAGCAAAAGTAGCCCCACAGCTCAGATGACCCCTTTCTCTGATGGAGGAAATCTTTGGATGGTTATTTTTCTACTGAGCCTTTAAAAGAGAACCCTAGTCTTAACGGGGGCTAAGAGCTCCTGTAGAAGTAGGCAGAGGGAAACAAGGGAAGGAAAAATGGTTTTTCTTTAAGCTTTTAAGCTTATTATTAAACTCATAAATTAGATCAAATTTATTGTTGAATTTTAAGTCTCAAACATATATAAAAATATGTTTATTTCCCCATGTTCCCGTCAAGATTTAACAATAAATTAATGGCCAATCTTGTTTCATCTGAGACTTCCCCAGTTGTATAGTGACTCCTCGCTTCCAGTGCAGAGGGGGTAGATTTGATCCCTCGTAGGGGAACTAAGATCCCACATGATGTGCAGCACAGCCAAAAAAAAAAAAAAATCTTGTTTCATCTATGTCATCATTTAATTTTGTTTTAATAAGATTCTTTCGAAGCAAACACATAGTTTCATGTGTAAAAATTTCCAAATACTATGTATCTCTCAAAGTTAATGACTCTTTATTTAAAAAACAATTACAATATTATTAACACAACTAAAATTTTAACGAAAAATTCCTGAACATGATTAAGTATCAAGTCAGGGTTCAGATATCTCCAATTGTCTCATATTTTAAAAACAATCTACTTGAATTTGGATCCTAACAAGGTCCACAGAACATGTGGACACAGAATTGGTGAATATGTCTCTTAAATGTCTTATAATCTACAGGTTTCCTTTGTCCTTTCTTTCCACCGCGCCCCTGCCCTCCCACTTATTATCTATTTGGTGAAGAAACTGGGTCATTTTTTTCTCTGCATTTTCTGATTTTAATATTTACATTTTTGTGTTATATTTTTCCAGGTTTCTGTTTTCTTTTCTATTTCCTATAAATTGGTACTTAAAGACACGATTGAAATTTTTTTTTTTTTTTTTTTGCAATCTTAATTCACAGATATGTTGTTGTTTAGTCGCTAAATTGTGTCTGACTCTTTTGCAAACCCATAGGCTGTAGCCCTCCGTCCATGGGATTCTCCAGGCAAGAATACTGGAGTGAGTTGCTGTTTCCTTCTCCAGGAGATCTTCCCAACCCAGGGATTGAACCTGTGTCTCCTACATTGGCAGGTGGGTTCTTTACCATTGAACCACCACGGAAGTTGTCATAGATGTGTAGTATATTCTTATTAGGAGGCAGAAGTGTCTTATTGCCTCCCTTTCTGTGATATTAGTAGCCATTATTGATTATTGCCTGTATCTCTTAATTTATCACAGGCAACAATATATTGATTCTATTAGTATAACTCCTTTAAACCTAGTAGCTAAAATATTTTTATTAAAATAAGCTTCCCCTATTTGATTACTCTGAGGAATTATATGTTCATAATTATTTGTATGTGAGACTCAGGGTAAAAATAATAGATTTAACCCTTTATATACTAGATTTCAGCTCATTTTCTAGCATTCTTCAAAGGTGCCATTGAGAGTTCTGTGTGTTTTTAAATTGTGTTACTTTGAATCCATAGGCTTAAAATACTTGAATCATAAAGTTTTAAGTCATATGGATATAGGTTTAAATCCTGACTCTGACCTATTATACCAGAAAAAAAATCTTCTCTTCTTCCATGGTTAAATGTTTGTCACCTTTGGTTCTCTTCTGCAGTTAGATTTTAACTTACCTGGCAAGGTTAAAATCTCCCTAAAGCACAATTACATGCTCATTTGTGTGAATGTTTGTTTAGTGCTAGATTTCTTAATAGACTCTAAGCTTCATGTGGTTAGGGAACATGTTTTATTTTAACTAAGCATCATATCTGCTTTATATGCACAACGCCTTGCAAATTGAGTGTGCCTGTAAATATTTGTTCATTGAATGTTGAAAAACATGGGCAAGTTGATCTCCCTGAGCATCAGTTTTCTCATCCATAAAATCAGGGTAATAACTCTGATGCTATGAAGTTATTATGAAGATTAAATGAGGCAGGGAGTCCTAGACTCCTGATCCATGGTAGGCATTCTCAACAGGTAACCAGTTGTATTTCATATCTAATGACCTTGGACAGTTCAACCCGAGTTATAAATTTCTTTGCTGTTATCTCTGCTTGAAGGCTTCTCATGTAGCGCTCATGGTAAAGAATCTGTCTGACAATGCAGGAGATACAGGAGATGCGAGTTCAATCCTGGGTCAGGAAGATCCTCTGGAGGAGGGCTGGCAACCCACTCTGGTGTTCTTGCCTGGAGAATCCCATGGACAGAGGAGCCTGGTGGGCTACAGTCCATGGGGTTGCAAAGAGTCCAACACAATGGAAGCGATTTAGCAAGCATGAATGCATCTCTGTTGGAAAGTATTGTTTGAGAAACAGGTATATAAAAATATTTTTCTGCCTTTGTTTGGGAATGTTAAGCCAGATGACAAATTAACAGAATTTGTAGAGCTCTAAAATGCTCTGAAAGGGAGAAAAGAAAGAAACACCATTCAAATCTCCTGCCTCCAGAGTGTAGTGGGGGAGATGAGGTAATAATTGAGAAGAATATCAGAATAGCCATAAAGAATTCTATGAACAAGAAAAATCTGATGAATGGATGAGAAAAAGCCTCCAGGTATGTTGGATTATAAAGAAGATTAAGAACATACTTTGGAGGAGTCTTTGAGAGTGGAAGAGAAATTCTGAAGTTAGGACTGGTCTCATTCTCAAAAAAGGAGGTTGCTTCTTTAGGAAGGCTGACTAAATGTTCTCACAATATTCAGTTGACTAAAAATATCTCTTCCATTGGCTTGAAATCATTCAGATCAGACTTTATCCTTATGTAAATGCTAGAACTTGAGATTCTTTCATGCTCACACCACACTTTGTCCCAACTCCATAATTTTGCTCAGGCTGGGCCTTCTCTGAAATGCCCTTCCTGCAGTCTTTCTCACTTCCTATTTGTACACCAGGTTGGGAGCCACTTCTGTAGGATGTCTTTCTCAGGCCTTTACCCCAAGCCACCAGGTAGCTTGGGATTTGCATTTTAGCAAGCTCAATATGATGATAACATGGAGGCCAGGAGACTATGCTGGGAAAGATTGAAGGCAGGAGGATAAGGGGACGACAGAGGATGAGATGGTTGGATGGCATCACCGACTCAATGGACATGAGTCTGAGCAAACTCTGGGAGATGGTGAAGGACAGGGAAGCCTGGCATGCTGCAGTCCATGGGGTCACAAAGAGTCGGACCTGACGAGTGACTGAACAACAGCACCACCATGCAGAAGATCAGGGCCTTAACTGGGTTTGGAGACAAGAGGACAGGTGAGAAGCAGATTTTGTAGGTAGAACTGATAGTGCTTGAGAACAGCGTTTTGCTTGAGATGGATCCTGAGCCTTCATCATACAACTAAATAAAAATGTTAGCCCATTAGCACAGTGCAGACCTCAGGATTCTGCATGTCCTGAGGTGTTTACAATTGCCTTTACTCGTGTTCCCTTCCAGAAAGCTATGTGACCTTGTTTTCCTCTATGTTTGCCTAGTACCTCCTGTGTTAGTGTTAGTCACTCAGTCATGTCCAGCTTTTTTGCAACTCCATGGACTGTATCCTTCCAAGCTTCTCTGTCCATGGAATTGTCCGGGCAAGAATACTGGAGAGGGTAGCCATTCCCTTCTCCAGGGGAATCTTCGTGACCCTGGGATAAGACCCTGGTCTCCTGCTTTGGCAGGCAGATTCTTTACCATCTGAGCCACCAGGGCAGCCCATTCTGTACATATCTGTATGACCACATTTACCAAAGGGTTTATGTTTGCTAACTATATTGAACTATGAGCACCCAAAGTAAGAACTCTCATATATTTTCATGATCTCAGCAGAATGCCCAGCATATACTTAGTGCTTAAAAATAACAGCTGGATGATTGAGGTCTTATCGGACAATTTGTACATTTCAATTTTGAAAAGATAGTTACCTGGAGGGGTAGAGATCAGTAATATGTTGACACATAGGAACCTAAGTTAAAATATCCAATTGACCTATTTTCAGGGGCAGGAAAAAAGTGGTGGGGAGTTAGCACAGACAGCAAGTTTGATCTTTGGGTAGGTCAGCAGTGAAAGCTAAGTGTCAGCCCTGGGAGAGAGGAACGGTAGACTACCTAGTTTGTATTCTTCTGTCTTAGCATGTTCCCTATGTGAAAGGAGGGAGAAAGCCAGAAGTGTTTTGGAGACCAGTGATCTGACGTTTAGTCTTTCTTGACTAGATGGTGGAAACTGAACAGAAGCAAACGATATGGAGATTAGGTGGGGTGTGCAGTTGTTGGAGAGCTTTAGAACATGGACATGTGATAGGGGTGTATGTAGAAGTACACAAGAGTCTTTTCAGAAAGAAACCCATCTTATCTACAGAGTGTTTTGTATGTTTGCACAGACAACTTGCTCCTTTATCTGAGTTCTTAAAACACTCAGTTATCTGCCTAAGAGCGATGCTTTTTGATATAAACAACTATCTACCTGGTGTCAGAATTTCTTAACAGATAAGACACACTTGTGCTCAGGAAGGAACTTCTGCAGTCAGATAGCACACTAAACTTTTATTGTTAATATGGGAAGAAAGGCATGCATCAGAATAACAGGAAGACCCGCTCCGGTGTATCTGAACCTGATGTGGGGGAGGGGTTGTCATTTTTATCAGGCAGCAGTTCTTGAAACATGGTCTGTCCTAGATTTTACTGCTTTCTGAATTTTTAGTACCATGGCAGAGATTAAATGAAATCCAGGATTATTTTAGACAGTGTTAGAAATGAACAATAAAATGTTTCACATTAAGAATCTGACTGATCTTGTTGTATTTCATAGGATTTAGCACTTGTCTGTGTTTGTCCAGTTAAATGTCTTCATCCATAACATGTGTTTCTTTCCTGAGTGGAGGGATAGAGGAGTGGATCTTTTCCTATGAAAAAGAATTTTGCTATCATGTTTAAACACACAAAATTTCACAGTTATTTTCTAACTCTGTATGTGCCAAACAAAGTTATTAAATATAAAGATTTATAGATGACACTTTGACTTCTGAATTATATGGAATATTAAGAAACCATACTAAATAAACTTTCAAGTTATACTGATTAGGAAGTTGGATATTCTCAGAAAGAAAATAAAGATTTTAATTTCTTTTTAAACATATGTTTTTGTCTTATCCCTCAGTCTTATCGCAGTGAAGAGATAAAATGGCAGTTTAAGGTAACTTTTTATATTTTTCATTTCTATATTCTAACAATACAGAGATGATTCCTAGGAATCCTCATTTCCGTGACAAGTCAAAAATTTACCTTTGTGCTTCTTGTTATTTGCTTTTAAAAGTGTCAGACACTTTAATTCTTTTTTCCCCCTTTCATCTCCAAAGTCAATTTAACTGCTTAACCAAATACATCTTAATAGTGTTGATAAAGTCTCATTATCATTCTCAGTAATAATTATTTCTTTAGGACCAGCAGGAAGTCTGGTATTCAACATGGTTTATAAACTCAGTGAGATGGACGATTCACAGAAATGCCAACTGCTGTTGAGACAGAACAGTGTTCTTCTGGACTCCTTGCCTTAGTATACAGTTTTGTTTGTTTCCTTATTCCTGCCAAGTAGACTTCCCTTGAGAAGTTTATATGGAGAATCTAAGGAAGGTGTGTTTTCAAGAAGACTTAGTGGCCACATAGGAAAGAAATCTTAGTGAGATACAGCAAAGGTCTTTATAACATGGCCTGGAGTGTTTTAATTCTGGAGGAAGTAGGTATGAGGTGGTGGCAGAAAGGGAAAGATACTGAGGTGTTTCTAACATGGGCACAGGGATATGTGGCAATAATAGAATGTTACTAAAGTTTTCCTCTAGAATGAGCCATTGCCAAATATAATTTGAAGCTTTATGCAGCCCCAGGAAAATACCAATTTCTATGATTTTTATGAACTGGCACTTTGGCAAATTGATTGATAATGAATAAATGTATTCACAATTTACAATTGAAGCTCATATTGTGAATTGAATTTAGCTAGGTGTGATACATATGGTGGGTACTCATGGATGTCTTTCCAAAGGTCTGATTTCTTATAAAACAATACTCAAATAATTTAACATATAACTATAAGTATTCTGAAGGGCTTCCCTGGTGGCTCAGATGGTAAAGTGTCTGCCTGCAATGCAGGAGACCTGGGTTCGATCCCTGGGTCGGGAAGATCCCCTGGAGAAGGAAATGGTAATCCACTCCAGTACTCTTGCCTGGAAAATTCCATGGACAGAGGAGCCTAGTCCATGGGGTTGCAAAGAGTTGGACATGACTAAGCAACTTCAATTTCTTTTCACCTTTCATAAGTATTCTAGGCCTAACTAGTAGGCAAATTTTGCATTACCATTCAATACTAGTTAGTAGTTTTTAAACCCAGGTCAAGTACCTAACCACCCTAAAGAAATGTTTTGTTGTGAAGCTGAAAATATTGCATATTATATTCTTTAATTTAATTAGAGGCAGCTGTACCTCAGGTCTAATGAGCTCCATATTGTTAAGTGGCAATGCTTGCCATATCCGTTCATCAAAATTATCCAAAATTTAGTCTTAATCATTTTTTCACTGAATCTATGGTGATACTTCTTATTTTTTCTTTTTGTTTTGTTTTGGGTGGTAGCTGGGTTGTGTGGGGGAGTGGATGTTCAGAATATTGGTGACCAGTTTGTAAGAATCTCCAAAGGGTAGCACTGAAATAGTTGATGGAGTTATAAACAGAGTCCTATGTCCTTAGCTTTTCATATCCAGGATGCTTTGTGACTTTAAACAAAATCAGAATAGGTATACTGATACCTGTTTCAGTATGAATTATTTTCCTATCAGTATAAAGTATGCTAAAGTGTGAGAGAAAGCAAAATTTGGGATATTTTTGTGAGAATATTATACTATAGGTGAACATATGTCAGATATTATACTGCTGCTGCTGCTGCTAAGTCGCTTCAGTAGTGTCCGACTCTGTGAGACCCCATAGACATCAGCCCACCAGGCTCCCCCGACCCTGGGATTCTCCAGGCAAGAACACTGGAGTGGGTTGCCATTTCCTTCTCCAAGATATTATACTAATTTAGTCTAAATACTCTAACAGTATAAAATGATAGGTAGATAGGCTATCTTCTCTAAAGAGATCATAGTTTAAATAATACTTGGAAATGGTCAAATATTAACTTTTCACCTTAGAGATACCTTATAATAGAGATAAATTCAGTAACGTTTGTATTTTGCTTCTAAGAATTTGACGACCAAAGACCTTTGCCTTTGCCCTCATGTTCTGATAATATTTCATTTCTGTGAATAGTTTCCATTTCTCAAGCCTCTGAACCCATGAAGAGTTCTCCTCCCTTATATCTCAACTCTCTTGAGATAATGCTCAAAAGGAGAAGTCCAGTCCCTTCCATGGGTGCTGCCATAACCATATGGTAACCTTTACCTCTTCCCAGGGGTTCCTGTTGCCTGAATTTGCAGGAGTCCACTCTACTATGTTCAGTGGTTAGTTAGTAAAATTGAAATGCTACTTGTGCATGGCCCATTTCAACTTTCCCATGATTCTTAGGAAGGCCCTGGCCTCCATTTTGAAAACAGAAAATAAAACCATAGATTTGTGAAGGTCAAAGGGGAAGTGAAGAAAGCAGTAGCAATTGTTAAGACATGGCAACTTCTTGTTTAAACTTCATTACTTATATATTGACTCTCAGGTAGACACTCTAATGACTTGTAATTTTGTTGGGTGCTTTATGAAGCAAAAGAAAATGGCAGACCTTACAAAATGCATGGATAGAGAGAAAGCTTCAGTATTGGTAATCAGCTCAATAGAATAAAAAAATGGGAGCTGGGCTATTTGCTGAAGGTTTGAGTGCAAATTTGACAAGTCCAGAAAAATGATTGCACTCCAGTGAGAATTAACTCAATACTTGAATTCAGAAAACTCCACGTTTCTTCCTTGTTGAGTCCTGCAAATAGAGAAGAGCCTAAGAAAGGGAAGTAATTCAGAAGTAGGGGTTTGGAGAGTAAACTGACGATTTCCATGGAAATAAGCTGTATTTTTTTTTATGATTTTTGTGTGTGCGCGCCACTTTTAAGCTATTGCTTTCAGTTTACTTTAATGCAGTCACTGAAGTAGCTTAGAAAGAAATCTTTGATATGCCAGATCAACCAAAAGTTTTAAAATATCCTTTTGTGCCTCCATTTATAATGCAAATAGTAAGTTGGCATTTTGGGTTCATTTCACCATCGTCTCTGAAGTGGGTTAACATACACAGAGTTAGGAAGTGAAAGGAGTCCCACAAGAGAGCACATCTTTGATAGTTCAATAATAGTAAAAAAAATGTATTTAGGTCTTTTCTAAATACCTTTTACTTCCTAAGATATAAAAAATGAGAGGAAGAGATCTAAGAAGAATAAATTGTGGTTGCCCTCTATGTTAGCTGAATGACTAAAGATATTGTTCTATGAATTACCCACTACTTAAATATTCCTAAGTCTCGCCTTTATGAGCTCATAAAAAAGACTTTGCTTATGTGTATAGGAAAGCCAGTATCTTTATATACTGTCAGAACAGAACTAACATACTGTTTCAATATAAGTTTGAAAACCAGCAAATATTTTGTTATATAAAGCAAGCTGGGCAATCACCTTAAACCCATGTTTACATTTTAGTTCTATCATATATAAACATTCCCTCGCTGAAATAGTTTAAAAAAGTAGTAACTGATATTTGAGAATGATGGAAAGAGACTGAATTCTGGTTGAAATAGTATTACCACTGTCGTGTTTTATTCAGGAGAATCTCCATTCTTTTTTCAGATATACTAAAAAAGCCAAAATTAATTAACATCAGAAATGAAAATGAAGGTTGGCAATGATCATACATCCCTGCTAGCAGAGGGAAGGCTGGAAGTCCTGTGTAGTATAAACCTCAGATTCCACTTTTCGATGTGAATTCCCCTGTAAAACCTCTCATGTATTCTGAAGTTTTAGAATTTCTTGTAGGTAACTGATGTCAAAATACATTTTCCGACAAATACCCACCAAAAGTGCAACCAAAAGCAATAGCATTTCAGGAAGCTTCAGCTGAAGTGTGAGTAATAACCTCTGGATAAACAGAAGTTTTACCATCTTCTGTTTCATGATTGAGCTTTTCAAATGTAAACAATTTACAAGGACAAAAGTGGGCCATGTCAGATTCGAGAAACAGAGAAAAGCTTGACAGGAAAACCAGATTTGTGCTTTGTCCAGGAGAGGTAGTTAGTTAGGACATGCCTATGATTCTAAACTATTTAGAGATATCCTCATCTTTGAAATCATCATTTCTGCTCTTCCCTCCACCCTCACTCTCTTCCCTTCTCCTCTTGGGCACTGTCTAGGACTTCTTTTCCTTTGCCTCTGTCAGGGACCTGAGTTCTCAATTCCTTCCCAGTCTCCTCTCATTCATCTTTCTTTAGCCTTCTCCCATTCAGGCATGTTGAGGAACCATTTCTTCTTAGTTGCTTTCCTTGCCTCAGCCTTGCTTAAGTACCTCTCATACATATTTTATAATGGTTATATTTTAGGAGAAAAAAGTCTCCCAATGACCCACTTTCTTTTTGCTATCTGACTTGAACTATGTTTTATAACTCTGATTTGGGCAAATATTTATTTTCCTATGCTGACACTCTCTTTGCTGTCTCATTTAACACAGCTGGTATACAAGTGATCTAATGCTGAAAGTGTTTAGCAATTCAAGACCCATCTACAGAAATGATGATAAAATACCAGGAGAAAGCAAGGTATATATATGTTGTAATGGATGCTGTTGGTACCCTACCTAGATCCCCTTCAGTGACTGTACTTGCTCCCCACAGCTGCTTTGAGTGTGGCTAGTAAACTTATAACTGCCTCCTCTGGAAAATTGCCCTCTGGCCAGTGACTGTCAGGTATGAGGGACGCTTGCAAAGGCCAGCCTCATGGCCTCAAGTTGCTTCTAATGCTGCTTTGTGATTTGTGCTCCAGACTTTCTCTGAAGATCAACTGAAGCTGGTCTCCCGCTGAGCCCAGATTCTTGCCTGGTGTCCTTGCCTTCTTTTTTCCCTCTCCTTCTGCTTCAGACCACCTCAAAAAAGTCATTTGAACAAGAATTCCTATCCCAGTCTTTGCTTCTAGGGAAACTCACCTAAGACATACACTTTTAAAATGAAGAAAAATCTTAGAAGTATTTGAGCAAGATCTCCAATATATGAGAAGCAACCAATTTCAAGATGGACATTGATAGAATAAAGCCTTAGATTTGGAAAAGCAGAATGAAAACTTAAGATATTTTCAGTTGTGCCAAAACTTAATATAGAGACATTATTTTTTAACCTCTTAAAAAAAGAGGATATACATTTTAAGGAATTGTAAACATTTAAGATGTTATTAGCATAGAGAAATCCCATGCATGGGGCTGCAGCAGTCTCCTGAGTACTTACAGGATGACCAGTACTTCATAATTTCCAAATAGTTTCTATTACACGACCTTAAGTCAATCTCATGACAAGCATGAAAAGCATGCATGCTAATTGCTTCAGTCTGTCCAACTCTTTGCAACGCTATGGACTGTAGCCCACCAGACTCCTCTGTCCATGGGGTTCTCCAGGCAAGAATATTGGAGTGGGTTGCCATGCCCTCCTCCAGGGGATCTTCCTGGCCCAAGGATCGAACCTGTGTCTTCTGAGTCTCCTGCATTGCAGATGTATTCTTTACCCACTGAGTCAGCTGGGAAGCAGGGATAATGATTAGCTCCATTTCCAACATGTAAATTATCTTAAAGAGGTTAAATGACTTGGCTATTATCTCACAGTTAGTAAATACCTGGTCTCTAGTCAGTATTCAAACCCAGGTGTCTGTGTGAAATATGATAAGACTTGCTGATTAACTTAAGCCACATTCTTAGGCTTATCACAGGTTGGATCTTCATAATTCTGCTATAAAGTCTATTCAGGTTGTCTTAGTGATCCACCTACTAATCTAGAATTAATCTTGGACACAGTGGTCAAATTAATATTAAATGTATTTTAGCTACCCATTGATATGTAACAAATTATTCTAAAAAAATATAACAACTTAAAACAAATTTATTACTTATAATATCTGTGGGTCAGGAATCTGAGGGTTACTTAAGTAATTCCTCTCAAAGACTTCTCAGAGCTACAGTCAAGGTGTTGGCCAGGATTGTGGTCTCATCTAAAGGTTTTGTTGAGGGAGTATTAGCTTCTAAGCTTACTTGTGCAGTTATTGGCGGGATTCAGTTCCAAGGGAACCATTGGCCTGAGGGCTTGATTTCCTCACTAGCTGTTGGCTGGAGACCCCCCTCAGTTCCTTATCACACAGCCTTTTCCACTGGGTGCACAATATGGCAGGTGACTTTTCTCAAGGTGAGCAGGGGAGAGAAAGCAAGAGAGAACATGCAAGGTAGAAGCCTGAGCTCTACCTTGAAAATGATATCCCATCACTTTGACTGTGTTTTGTATTTTAGAAGTGAATAACTATGTCCAGTCCACTTTCGGTGAGAGAGTATTACACAGCGACATGAACATCAGGTGGCAGGAATCGTTTGAGAAGCTGCCTTCCTCAGCAGGTCCCTTGACTTTCTCATGTGTAAGGCCCTGCAGCTTGATCCAACCCCTTCTTCTCTCTATAGGGAAGCACTGGATAATTTTCAATATGTTAATTTCATGGGTATGAGCATATGTGCTCTAGTTTAATGCGCTTCTCACTTGTTCTTCCACCCACCCACTCTGATTTCTCTTCTTGTTTTGCTCTTCCTTTCTTGCTTCCTCTGTCCCCCTGCTAGGGGGACTCTTCCCTTCAGACTCCCTGTTTTTGTCTGTCTTTCCTTCTCATCCTGTCAACAGTCACTCTCCTCCCAAGAATCTACATCCTTTACACCTTTCATGCTATAATGGCCTTTATTGCTTCTTTATCTGCTCATGGGGCAATGGATAACCAGCAATTTTAGCTGCTAGCTTTTAAAATTCTAAAATGTGATTTAATTGGACTATTGGGTCTGGTGTTTCTTCCAAGCTCCTCTAGGAAGATGACACCATCCTGATCAGTTCAGTGAAGGGCAGTGCGATGGTGGATTTCTTTTCTATTTTTCCATGCACAATGTCAAGACTCAGTTATAGCTAATGTCCAGTCTTGTGTGCTTTATGTTAAATTCATTAAAAACATAAGATGATGGTAATTGATGGTAATGACAGTCACAATAATGATGATGATGATGATGTGGGCCAAAGCACACTATTGCATCACATACCTAAAATGACCTGTTTAACTCTTGATGGCAGGATGAGCAAACTTTATCTCTACTTCCAGTATCTAGCATTATTTGAATGAATAAATAAATGTAGTACTATAGCAGAACTACAGTCAGTTGGGTAGGCTGGCTATTTCAGTTACTAAAGATAGGGTAGAAAATGGTTTTTCTAAATCGTATGTGAAACTCAGAAAAAATGTTAATGATATCTTTCTATTTTCAGCACTAGGAATTGCTCTCAATGAAAAGGAACTCTTAGACCTAGCAGAGCACATATTTCACATGTGGTGATGATGTGTAGTAATTAGCCTATTTTGGTTTAGGATGACTGATAGTGATTCCATGGACTGTATTATGATATTAGGTAAAGATTCTTGGGGCAAAACATGATTAGAATATGTTCAACTTGATGATGTGTGTATGTTAAGCCTGTTGGCACACACTAACCAATTTCATTGCATGATCTACCGGCTAGAAATATCACAAGTAGGACTCAAATTATTTGGAGAACAGTTGTTTAGTGAGTTAGAATGAATGAAGTCTTTAGTGAGCACAGGCATTCAATTCTGTCCTGGTTTGCTGCTTGTCATGCCCTATTCTCCATCCGGAATGCCCAAGGCACTCTTTTTCAGGACACTTCACCTACCAGTTATATTTCAGAAACTACTGATTTGGTTCTTGCTGATGGAGTTTAGACTCTTCGGAGTCCAGCTGCTGGATTACATACAGACTAATGACCCATCAGATGCTAAAGGCAAAATGCTTAAAGTGCACTAGTGAATTAAACCATAGTATTTTAGGAAAGGAAGAATTTATTGTGTCATTAAACTTAATTCAATAAGTTTTGCTTCCTTAGATGCAGTGCACTGAGGGAAAAGTCAGAAATTAATTTTAAACAAGTGCTATCATTTTTCTTCCACTTTCTCAGGTAAAGGATATTCATGTGAAATTAAGAGACAGTGTATTTCACTGGGACCAAAACAAAGGCATTAAAAGGAGTGATAAATTGTGAAAACTGGGCATGACTGCCTAGCCAGGCATGTGCTTCTAAAATCGGAGACCATGTGCTTCAGTTAGTAAACACGGAGGATAACCAGCCTTGCCTAATTTTTTGATACCCTGGATGAAGTCTTCAGGGCTTTGCATAAAGTCTTAGAAGCTCATTGATACAAGAATGTCAGCAATAATCATGGTTAAAGCCTAGAATTTAATCTGAATGTTAGAATGGACACAAAGTTAAAATCAAAATGGAGTGTTTTTGTCTCAAATCTAGGAATTATTATGATATAAGGAAAATTCTCTTAAAGACTACTATAAAACATAAAGATGTAAATATTTGATATTTAATCTTTCTACGTATACACTTCATGGTTGCTTTATAGCAATAGATAAAGTGCTTATAAATAGTAACTTGAAGATAAATGAGGAAATTGCTGAGTGTTTGTACCTTTTGTCATTTATGAATCAAAGTAATCCGACTATCCTCCCAGGGGTTCTAAAACAAACTCCAGCATTATAGAGGTAAATAGTTTTAAAAAAATAGATTTCTTTTCATATCTATAATGCCAGCTCTAATAATAGACTTTTAGTATTTGTATTCTAGGTAATAAAATATATTTTCTATGAGTAATTTTTATTTAGTGTTTATTAAAGAGTTTGATTCTCAAAGAACAAATTCTGGTCACTGTTTTAACTGAATAAATTCCATAGCAGATGGCTTATGTCAAAGAAAAGAGAAAGATACTATGAGGTAGGTCTGTGTCCAATGGACTAAACATTGTAATTTCATTAGAAATTGATCCTACCTCAGGATATGCAATATGCTGTTCTCAAGATGAGCATAGAGACAGTGACCAATGTAGCAATTTTTCTTTTGTTCATCCATTACTAAAGGTGACACTTAAAAAAGTCTTTTTTTTAAAGCAGTGTCTTAAACTCAATCTGATTTGGAATTTTCATTTTTCTTTCTTCCTTCGCTACCTCCTTTCCTCTTTCCCTTCTTTTTCCCTCTCTCCCTTTCTTTTTCACACTGGAGTCACAGCATATTTTTGATTTTATTCCTGAAATTATTTTAATCTTGGACTATTACCAATAATAACAGACAAGAAATTCCACCTTCTAGTTATTCAATATGCTTAGTAATGCAAATAATTATTTTTAAGAATAGCTTTCCCTTATGGTGGTCCTAAATTTCAAGGTAAGATACACCTTGGGAGGAAAGAAAAGCTGAGATGGAAAATTCATCTATCTTTTGTAGAGCTTTCAGTTTTGCCAAAAGTGTCTTACTCCACAATTCTGGGATGAGTAACTGGCCTGGTTTTTCTGTCAGTTGCTTCTTAGCCAAGAGTGGAAAGTTATAAAGAAAGGAATCTTAGGCCAGGGTAACTATGCTGTCCACAGAACTTTCCTAAAGAACCGTTGTGTAACCATTAGTGGAGTATGAGAAAGTAAACCAATTTCTACTTAAATGTGCTAGCTTAAACATCTATCCAGAGAAGGCAATGGCACCCCACTCCAGTACTCCTGCCTGGAAAATCCCATGGATGGAGGAGCCTGGTGGGCTGCTGTCTATGGGGTCGCGAAGAGTCAGACACG